>NC_139517.1:35636816-35927639 GCF_947247035.1 Vipera ursinii
TGGCGGGGCAGTATGAGCCATGCGGCCTGCCAAAACAGCACAGCACGAGGGAGCCATCCACTACGAGGACACCGGACATGCGGAAGACTCCGAAGACAACACGGAAGTTGATAAGCTACAAAGACACAATGACCAACAGCGTCACAGCGACAAGCAACAAGAGGCAACTTACAAGGCAGATCCCTTCCTTAGGTGCCCAGGGTGTGGTGGCTGCCACCAACACATAGACTGTAGGTTCTGGACAGTCTCGTGCTGGGCTTATGGGAAGACCGGCCACATTGCATCTGTATGCAGAGGTTGCCAGAGGAACTGGCAATCGAATCGCCAGTCAGACATTCCAATTAGGAAAGGTACCGGGGCATAGGGTTTTGCTTCAGCCGCAGAAGCATTTGCCGCACAGGAGCTCACTGTCCTATTAAGCTGAAGTTTAGACTTCAGGTGGAGCTGCAAGGGGTCCCTTGCAAGACGGAGCTGGACACAGGTTCAGCCATATCTATTATATCACTTGAGACATTTAACGTCATCTGCAATCGCAGCAAGAGATGGGCCAAGCTGAGGCCATCTGACATTATACTGACTGATTTCCAAAATACCAGAGTCGCAGTCAAGGGTGAAGTCACACTGGCCGTCAAATTTAAGGGGTTTTCTGGGTACCTGGATGTTGTTGTAGTAGGGGGTCAGTGAACGAGCCTGATCAGGCTCGATTGGTTTGATGCACTAGGTATCCAAGTAACCGGAATCAACCGGACTCAAGTTGCGAGTCTAGCGACAGTATGCAAGGAATTCACAGATGTGTTTGACTCAGGTCTGGGGACATACATGGGCCTGCCAATAACATTTAAACTAGATCCTACTGTAGTGCCGGTCAGAATTAAACCTTGTAGAGTGTCATTTGCTCTTAAACACAAGATAGACGCTGAGTTAGATAAACTCATAGAACAGGGAGTACTTCAGCCCATGGATTGGGGTGAATGGGAGACCCCAATTATCACACCACTAAAAGCCAATGGGGAGGTCAGAATCTGTGCCGATTACAAATGCACAATTAATTGTGCACTCAAACAGCATGCGTATCCAGTACCAGTAGTAAGCCACATCCTGGTGTCCTTGCAAGGTGGTACAATTTTTGCAAAATTAGATTTGGTTCAAGCCTACCAACAGCTTCCTGTAGATGAGGCCACAGCTGCGGCACAGACAATTGTAACCCACAGGGGGGCGTTTAAAGTAAAACGCCTGTAATTTGGGTTCAGTGTAGCCCCTGGCATTTTTCAAGGCATTATGGAGCAAACGCTCAAGGGCATTCCAGGGGTTTGCCCCTATTTCAATGACATGCTCATCACTGGTGAGTCCACTGAGGTGCTGGCAAGGAGCTCAGAGCCGTTCTTCAAAGGCTGCACGAAGCAGGCCTCAAGCTTAAAAAGAATAAGTGTAGTATTGGAGTCCCTTCAACTGAGTTCTTAGGTTTCCGTATTAATGCCGATGGCATCCACCCTGCTGAGTCAAAAGTGAAAGCCATTCAGATGGCACCCAGCCCTAAAATGAAGGGAGAGTTTCAGGCATTCCTAGGCCTCCTAAATTTTTACCATGCGTTCCTTCCTAACAAGGCTGCAGTGTCAGAGCCATTACACCGGCTCTTGGACAAAATATTGCGTGGAAGTGGACTAGTGTTCACAAAAGCAGCTTTCAGGAATTGAAGGCCCTACTGTCGGTCAGTTCAATAATCACTCACTTTAAGGAATCGATGCTGGTATGCCTTGCGTGTGACACATTCCCATACACTTGGAGGTGCTATATCTGATCTGATATATCATTTGGGCAACTATATATCAATGTAGGGAATGAATTGTCTGAGGTGGGGGGGAAATAAGGCATAAGCACTGAAGTAATGCCAAACACCTTTATATTTCATGGGCCTTTCCGAAGATTGTGTTGCTCTTGGCATGGGTCTTCAAGAGTTTAATGGAGGTGGAACTGATTAACTCTGGAAGTTATGTCAGAAAAAGCTGCAGCAGTTTTGCAATGTTTCCTCTGAATTTACAGGATGGAACTGTTCACCATTGCCAACCCCTCTATTTTATTTCATACCTGAGATTTCCCCTTCCCTTTAGAAGTACCTGGTTTTTCTCCACTACTCTTTCCTATATATTTATTACTTGAAAAGAGTTAACAAAATGAAGGAGAGGCAGAAGGGAGTCAGGGATTGCTTTCGTTTGAAATGTGGTGGGCTAATGCCATTTAAGCTCTTAGAGGCCAGAGAAAATGGAAATATAGCAAATAATAAGTAAATGCTCTCAAGTAGACCAAGTAGAGGCAGTTATTTACACCTGCCATAGAAATCCACAAGTCTTTTTGCTATGTGTAGAAGCTGATATTGTCCTCCCTTTTCACTTTCATTCCTCTAATCAAAACAAACAGGAAGCTGGTATTTCTCTAGGACAGCCCCTGCCTGATCCAGGTGACTAGTTTCATATGACCTTGATTTCATCCCTGATATAGGATATTATTTTGAGATCATCTTGTACTTTAAAATTGCCCAAGTTAATAATCTTTTTGTCTTAGCTATTAGACCATGTCTTCTCTGAAGCTGCAGAAAATCTCAGTGTATGGTAAAATCTATTCAGTGTCTATTTTTCTTATTATTATTATCACTGTACTATGCAGAAATTGAAGTCTGAATAGATTTTAGTTGCTGCATATTTAAAGAACTCCACATTGATCGATGAGGGCAGCAATTACCCAATGTATCTCTTTCTGAAGGGTAGCTTGGAAGAGGCAATGATGCACCACACATTATAATGTCATTGCTGTAGCAGATTAATGGCAGGGAGCACTGCTTTGAAATAGGCAAGTTGCTGCAAGCCATTTTGGATGAGGTTGCAGACCGCAAGCCAAGTACTTGGTGCTCTGCAGTGGGAAGATTAATTTGATTCCAGATTCTAGTTATATGGAGGAAAAGGAGACCTGGAAGCTCTAAGTTACTGTTATTTTTAAACAATCAGGTAAACCATCTCTGCTACTTATAGATGTTGAGTTCCAAGGACAATATAAAGACCTGACACTGTAGATGGATGAGATAAGATTTGTTAGCTACTCTTGCTAAGGGGCCTAGTCCTTTTTGACTTTCAGGCTTATTAAGAAGTTTGATAATATATAGTGAACTCTTTTGCAAAATGCCTGCTGAGGTTGCATGTCCATTCACAAAATGTCATGTTTAGGGGACATAACTATTTACAAACATCACTTTACCAGATTATTACTTGCCATAATCTCTTATCTCCATTCCACATAACATTCCATACTATCTGTTGTGTAGCCTGTTCTTTGCAGGCAATAAGCGAGATGGAAGGTTGCAAACAAGAACATGCTTTATTGAGGCAAACAGGAACAGAACTGAAACAGTGGCAGCTGTGCAGCTACTTATACGGTTGGCCACTAGGTGGCGGCCAATAAATTTAAAGGAACCCATTCCCACCCCAAATCAACCAATGATCTTCTTGGAGACAGCAAGTCTGGCTTAGTCATTGACTGTTACACAGACACATCATTGAGCAACCTTTAAGCAGCATTCAAACAGACATGTGAATCAGTACAAGTAAAAATCCCAATATATTGCACCCCTTTCCCCTAGAATGTACACACATTATTTAATAACATAATCTTGAAGATATTTTGCTGGTATATGCAACCATTCAGAACACCTGGGGGTCCCAGGCAACTCCTGGTCTGCCAGCTTGCCCGCTGGGCTGGGTAGACCAGGACTCTTGGGTTCACGTGAGTCGAATTGACTTGAGTCCCTTTGGCTGGCCATTCCTGGTTGGCCCAAACCAAAGTCCAATGTGGTAGCTGGGTCAGTGGAGCTGCTGCCTTGTTTGGGTTGTCCTTCCCTGTCTGGAGACCCAAGTTGCGCTCCTGGACTGTGTCCATCTACGGCCACCTCCCCATTGTAATGACTGAATAAGTCCTGAACTGCCCTGTTAGGCTGCCGGCTGCCGGCTCTTGTTGCTGACCCGCTGTGAGGTCCTTGTTTAGTGGCCATTCCACAAAATGCCTTCGCAGCTGATCAATATGTTGGCGAGCGACTTACCCCCCATCCAGGACTACCTGGTAGGAGAGGGGTCCTGAGACCTTAACAATTTTACCCAGCACCAACAAGTTCCCATGCCCATAGTTCTGGGCCCACACCCCATCACCTACTTGCAACCCCCATGATGCCTTTGGACATGCGGTGTCTGCTGCCACCCGATCAGGATGCAACTTGTCCAGTTTCATGATTAATCTTCTTCCCTAGCAAAGCTCTGCTGGGCTTTTGCCTGTTGCTGTGTAAGGCATAATGTGCTGGCAAAGCAGGAAATCAGCCAGCCTATGGTGCCAATCCCCTGAAACAATGTGCTTGAGTGACTCTTTTGTTGTGCGCACCATGCATTCAGCCTGCCCATTAGTTGAGGGGTGAAAAGGAGCTGACGTTGCATGCCTTATGAGGTTACCCCTCAAGAAGGCCTGAAATTCTGATGCTGTGAACTGGGCCCTGTTGTCCGAGACTGAGACGTCCGGCAGCCCATGTGTAGCAAAAAGCTTCCTAGGTATCTGGATGGTCCTAGTAGTAGTCATAGTAAATATAGGAATTACTTCCAACCATTTAGAGTGGCTGTCGACCACTATCAAAAACAGCTGTCCCTGAAAGGGCCCAGTGAAGTCAATGTGAATCCTTGACCACGGGGTATGAGTCTCCTACCATCGGTGGACAGGGGCCTGCGGCATCTCTGGTCTGAATTGTTGACAAGTGTAATACCCGTGTAATTGTTGACAAGTGTAATACCCGGTCTGAAGACCCATCTATTTGAGCAAGCCAGCCTGGCCTGATGGGGATATGTTGGGGTTTTAATGGGGATTTTTATATTGTATATTGTTATTGACTGTTTTAGCTGGGCTACTATTTAATTCTTTTTTAATTTTTGTATCTTGTATTTTTTATGTATGCCCTGTTCACCGCCCTGAGTCCTTCGGGAGAAGGGCAGTATACAAATACAATAAAACCTAAAAACCTAAACCTACTTGGGACTCAATAGACTTATCTAACCCTGGCCACCAAAGGTAGCTTCATGCCAGTGCCTTCATCTGGACTATGCCCAGATGGCCCTCATGCAAAGACTGGAGCATGGTGCCTTAATGAACTGGGGACAATAACCCTGCTCCTCGATAGAATGCAGCCTTTGTGAGCTGAAAGCTCATGCCTCCATGTGAAGTAGCTCTGAAGCTCTGGTCCCAGGCTATTTTCCAGCCACCCTGTGTGAACCCATGACAACACCCTGCTTAAAATTTTGTCTGTGGCAGTTTCCACAGCTACATCCCTAGTATGGAGGGGAAGTTCAGGCAAATCTTGAATTGATAAGATGTGAGCTGTTGGAGCTGAATCTGGCTCCACGTGTGGCAATGGCAACCTGCTAAGGCCATCTGTGTGGCCCATGTCTTTACCGGGTTTGTGAACCAGCCTGTAGCTGTAGGCTGACATAAAAATGGACCACCTTAACATTCTGGGGGAAAGGATTTGAGGTGTCTGCCTGTCTGTGGTAAATAATCCCAATAATGGCTTGTGGTCAGTGAAAACTGTGAATTTCCAGCCGTACAAATAATTGTGGAATTTTTTAACATCTCTCACTGTGCCTGCGCTCTCCTCTTTTGGATCTTGTATATTTGCCTGCTCTTGCGGCTTAAACTTTGGCTTTATGTAATAAACACCACCAATCAACATGGTTTCAGCAATAATATCTCCGTCTTTAACTAAATAGCTTGCTTTTTAAAGATGGTGGACCTGAAATTTTAATACTCTAGACAAGTGGCTCTGACTAAGCAAACTACTATTTGCTGATGGTACATAATAAACATCAGGAATAAATGCCTCGAGCTCTTCAATATAAACAGTTCCTTTTCCCATAACCTGAACAGGAAGATTTGAAAGAGAGTAAAGTTCACGAAGTTCAGGTTCAGGCTCGTGCATTTCTATATAAAGCTTTCTATAAGTAACATGTAATGCTGCTCCACTGTCTAAAGTAGTCGTCTGTCGTACTCTGGTTGAGATTGTGGATCATTGGTTAAAGCTAATGTGGCAAGTGGAGTTTGCGGATCATGCCTGGGACCATGACGACCTTGTCGTCCACCTCTACCTATGCCCCCTCTGGACTCTGGTCATCTAGGCTGGTATGTGGGGGTGTGTGCTGGAAATCGTTGGGGACAATCCTGGGTAACATGTCCCACACGATTGCAGACGTAGCATCTTGGCATCCTTGGAATGTAGACTCTGTCATAGCCTCTTCCATGAAAAGGATGCCTTGCTGGAGCTCTTGATGCAGGTGGTTCTCTTAAATGTGGCGCGGCTTGCATAAGTGCCACTTCTTCGGTTAAAATTCTGCATACATGATCCACTGTGCGTTGAGTAATGGGTACTTGATTAATTTTTGTAATAGCATCTTTCCATTCATAATTCAATGAGTTAATAATAATGCTGATCATTTGAAAATCATCAATAGGATAGCCTTTTTCATCCAGTTCTTTTCTTATTCCTTTCATTTTAGTTAAATGTTCTCCAATATGTTCACCAGGTCTTAATCTCGAACCATGGAACTCAGACAAAAGTACACATGTAGATTCAATTGAAGTAGGTCAATAGCATGCTTCTAATTGATTCCAAATTTGTTGGGCAGTTGTATCTTGTGAAAAAGTGAGCTGTAATTCAGTGTCCATTGACATCAATAATGTTGTGCATGCTCTAGTATTTAAGTCCCATATGTCAGGAGTCCACGGCTGGTCAGGAGGATTAAAAACCATGCAATGGGTACCTTCTCTGCAGAGCAAAAGTCCAACTTTACTGACCCATGCCTTATAGTTTTGTCCTGACCGCTTCAATTTCGAATCACCAACCAATGGTACAATAGAAGATGCCTGTTGAGAAACATGCATTTGAGGTACTGGCTGTGCAGGTTACACAATTCAAACGTGACCTGCAGGAGGCACCAGTGGCACCTGTGCCAGGACTTGCGGCAGTTGAATTGGAGCTGTCGCAGGTACCGGTGCTGGCTGTAGCTGTACTTGAGCTGCAATTCCACCCTGGCCAGCAGGAGGTACTGGCGCTTGAGCTGAAACATTAAATCGGCCTGTAAATGGCGCTGGTCTTTGTATTTGAGAGCCCAATGGTAGCTGCACTTGGGCTGAACACTGCTGTGCTCCATCTGGAACAGGAACCCGGACAGTAGCGACATTAATAGGAACTCCAGCACCATCAGAGGCTGAAGCCCCCGATGAATGGATCGGCCCCTGTATAGGTACAACATTTCGAGGAGGTGTTACAGCTTGGAGCAATGATTTATTAATAGACATCTGTGAAAAAATGTGCTGCTATCTCTGTATTTGCTCCTGTAGTACATATAGTAATTCATTTCTATCTTGTAGAACAGATTCACCAGCAGATGGTGTTATAACATTAGATTCAGGCATCACTGTAGCCTTGACGATGTTGTGTATCATTTGATCCTGCACAGAATCATGGGACTGCGATGTAGATGCTTTCTGTTCCCATTCGCCTGACACAACACCCACTTGTGGGAGTGACTTTGGCTTGGAAGAAGAAGGCAATATGGTGGATTCTGGGATTTGAATCACTTTAGAATCCCTTTTGTTCTGCTTAACCAATGATGCATATACCTTTGCCTGAAGCAGCCCCTGTTCAAATGCCTCTATTTGGTCAAAATAACTTTGCACAGCCTTCCCATGCAAGCTAAGAGGTGAATAATGAATTTCATCTTTTCCTAGTGAAACTTTAGGTCTAGCACCGAACCTCTCATAATCTGCATAGGCCTCTTGAGTGTGAACTCTTTCTGGGGCAACTGCTTGAGAGTTTGTAAAATCCAAAGACAGTGTAACTGACCTTAAATCATTGACAGGGGCTGCAGTTTCTTCTCCAAGACACGTTGCAGAAGCAAGTGGAGTCTGTAAACTTGAAGGGAGACGCCTCTGTGAAGTGGGCTCATCCTCTTCATCAGACTGATAACGAGCCTCCTTTCTGCCTTTCTTCCTGCTCTTTTTTCTTGGCATATTCTGGTAATTAATCACAGCGTTCCTCAGTCGCTGAACTAACTAACCGACTAATAGCCTATACACTTATCAGCATCAAAAAAAATATCTCTTGAATGTGAAAACAAACCATCCTCTGCTACCATGTAGGAAATGTAAATCAAAAACTCCGTATCTTTGTTTATCAGAGGTCGATGAACCATGGTTCATCTGAAACATGGTACAAAACAAGTAAGATAAAGAAAACCTGAAACATATTTACTATAACAACACTTTAATCAAAAAACTCTTAACTGACTACATGTTCTGGCTTACCGAACAGCACAAAGAGAAGGAAGGAAGGAAAAAAACCCAATTGTTTTTTTCTTTTATGCGCACACAGTAGTAGAGACAGAGATTAAACCAGAGACATGCGCACGCAATAGTAGAGACAGAGATTAAACTAAAAACATAGTTGGATATGTGACAAACACCATAGTTACAATGACAAGATAACAGCACAGCTGGCAAAGAGCAAACTGCAACGTGCTTAGCTGACAAACACAAAAATGCAGTGACACTTCATAGGTCCTGGGACTGGTCCTCAGAACAGGCTGGTCTCCAGCGTGGCTTGCTAGGCAGACTGAGGGAGGGGGAATGCTGTCCCTACCAGGCTCTGTGCTGGTCTCACCTCTTAGTGACTTCAGGCTCTTATGAAGAAGCAGCATCCCACCTTCATTGCCAGTATTGTGTAGCCAGTTCTTTGCAGGCAATAAGCGAGATGGAAGGTTGCAAACAGGAACATGCTTTATTGACGCAAACAGGAACAGAAATGAAACAGTGGCTGCTGTGAAACTACTTATATGGTTGGCCACTAGGCAGCGGCCACTAGGTTTAAAGGAACCCATTCCCGCCCCAAATCAACCAATGATCTTCTTGGAGACAGCAAGCCTGGCTTAGTCATTGACCGTTACACAGAAACACCATTGAGCAACCTTTAAGCCACATTCAAACAGACACGTGAATCAGTACAATAAAAATCCCAATACATCACACTATCCCTGCTTAACATTTAAATATTTAACCTTTAAGTCATTTAACAGAAATGGGCTCATGGCCAATCTGTAACCATCTGTTTATAATTTTATATCCATAGGAAATGTATGTGATCTCTTTGGAGTTCAGAGACACTTTTGTAAATAAATATGTTGCTGAGGGGTGGCTCTTTGCAATGTTCTAGGGCTTCCAATTTCTAAAATTAAGTTTTTAAGTGTAAAGAACTAAGAAGGGCAAGACATTGATAAGCAAAAATGGTACCACTTTCTCTTCTTTTTCCCATAAAGGCTGAGACAATTCTGTTATGATAACTGCCCTCCAGAACACCTTACTTTACATCAGAATGTCCCCAATCCTGCTTGCTTTCTGGGAAAGAAATTAAACCTGTCTATCTGCAAAGGCATGGGGTTTGGGAAGTTACTGTAGTCTACGTGGTTCAGAAGTTTCCATTTTGAGTTTCCATTTTAGTTTTGATTATATATTGTGTACTTTTCTAGTTATTTATATTGTTATTTTCAAATCTGGAAACTTTGTTAGCTTCTCAGAGTTTCTTGAATGAGATAGATGGCTTACTCTGGATGGATGGATGGATGGATGGATGGATGGATAGATAGATAGATAGATAGATAGGTAGATGGCGAGGATGTCCATAAAGGAACAGATTAAAAAAATATTGTACCATATATGTAAAACAGGGTTGAATTTTTCATCTGATCTTCCCCCAAATATCCCCCAGGCTAATAAACAATCCCCTTCTTTAGTAGATTTATGAAAACTGAGTAAAAGCATCAGATTAGATGCAGAACTTCATTTTTGCCCTAC
Organism: Vipera ursinii; assembly: GCF_947247035.1. Classification (NCBI taxonomy): domain Eukaryota; kingdom Metazoa; phylum Chordata; class Lepidosauria; order Squamata; family Viperidae; genus Vipera; species Vipera ursinii. The sequence goes on from NC_139517.1 coordinate 35,646,738, forward strand.
CATACAGACATTTCATTTTGACCCTTTAAATTCCTTATACTATATTTCTCCTTCTGCTCATTTAAATTTTTATCAAATTCCCCTTCTGTCCAAATTAGTTTTCCAATTCACTCTACATCTGAACTTTTTGGGAGACCAGAGGAATCTTGGTTGCTGAAGGAGGAAGTTACAAATAATAATCCTATGTTTATTTAAAAATGCATCTAGCTACAAATTTGAAAGACTAATTTATTCAGGTTCACATCCTAGATGAGCAGTAAGTTGGTTTTAGACAAGGTAGATCCACTATTGAGCATTGTCAGATTAGTCTTACAACCCTTAGATGAAAAATGCATGTCCAGTTCAAGAGTTCACCTGTATGCCACCTTTATTGATTTCAAGATCACTTTCAATTTAATACTGCCCATTTTATTATGGTCAAGATGAGTAACTCAGCAATTGACAAACTCAGTTTACTACTCATAATAAGTTGTATGAGGAAACTTCTTTGAGCAGGATTCCAGCAGTTCCTCTCCAATTATATATCTAACTTTAGAAGTATCCATCAAGGCTATATATTAACTTTGTTCAACATTATATTAATTCTTTGGTTAGTGATCACAAACCACTGATATTCAGGCCTCAAAATAGGCCATTATTCTATCCTTAATACAGGATGATTTAAAGAGGACAATTACTGCCGTAGGTCAGAATTGCCAAGAGGAACAATTGATGATCAGTTACCAGAAAACCAGCGAAAATAGTCTTCTATAGCAGATCCTTCCATTCCACAAGCAGACTATCAGAAATATAACACTAGATAAGTTAGCACCTTCAGGCAATTTGGGATTGTACTTTAAAACAGGGGTCCCCAACCTCTGGTCTGTGGATCAATACTGGGCCGTGGCATGTCAGCAACCGGTCCGCATAAACAAGCAAAGCCTCATCCGTGAGATGCAGGCAGCACACAAAACCATGCACCCTCCGGGCCACAGAAAAACCTCTCGCTGTGGAACTGGTCCCTGGTGCCCAAAAAGTTGGGGACCTCTGTTTCAAAACACTACATGGAAAGCTGCCCTTATGATCTAATATTATGTTGCTAAGTATCATAGTTGTTCTGAAATTACACCGTATGTAAGGAAGTGGTTGTACGCCTCCTGGCAGCAAACATTTTCAGGCAAAGTCTTTGGCACAACTTTTATTTAGGGAAACATTTGATTAATATAGTAACTCCAGGCTGCTTCTGATTCTGCAGTCTAGGGTTTTAGAGCTATAGTTAAGCATCCCAACTGTGCTGCTAGTACTGTCCTTCAGTTAGAGTGGAAACTAGAGTTTGGATAGCAACAAATAACTACTGTATACATTTAAAGGGCTGCCCCCACGTCAATTATAGTCCTTAATCCTGGAACCAGGTCCACTTGGTTTTGTTTGGGTTGAATTTTAATCTGTTCTTCCCTTTCAGATCCAGATACTGAGACAAAACTTCTACAGCCTCATCTGGCCAGCCTGAGATTGAGTTGTACAACTGGATATCATGACGCTATCTCGCCCTGTGCTGTCAAATGTCCTCATAGAATGGCTCCATGTTAATGTTAAATAGGAGTAGAATAACCTCAAATGCTGACAAAACTCCACAAAAATATTGGAATTTGGCTGGATTTCTCCCCTTGTCAACACAACTGGAATGAAGGAAGAGAAAGAAGGAGAGCCAACACAAGACAATGTTCCTAACTCCTGGAGCTAGTCCAGAAAGATACAATAATCATATCAAAAGATAGTGAGAGATCAAGAAAAGCCAGGATGGATGAATGATTATCCTCATCCCACTTCTTCCAGAAATTATCCACAGGAGTTATCCTTGTAGTTTTGATCCTTTTCTCAGGCTTGACATCTGATTAAAAGGGATTCTAATATATATCTTATCCTCATTGTTTCCTCTTTCAAGTTGCATCCTAATTCTCTTCTTCTCATATTCAATACTTTTCAACCAGCAAATCACCAGTTCACCAGTCCCCCTCCTTTTTTTTTTTTAAAAAAAAAAGACCATAAATGGTTTCTATTTTCTAGTATTTGTTGTCTTATCCTTCATCATAAAGGTCAATTTTGCCATTTTTGCCAATTCCATAATCTTTAAAATCCACTCCTCCTTAGTTGGTATTTCAGAATTTTTCCAACACACATATAGTAATCTTGAAATTACAATATACAAAATTAGTCTTCCATAAGTCTCTTCTAATTGGTTACCCATAAGTCTCAATGAAAAAAAATTCTGGTTTCATCTGAATGTTAATCTTTACAATTCTTTGTATAAATGTATGTATTTATATCTAGTATTTTGCTTTTCACAAAGTGAAATGAATCTTCAGGTTTACCACATTTCCAACATTGGTAAGAAGTACAGGTAGTCCTCTATTTACAACTGTTTGTTTAGTGACTGCTCAAAGTTACAACATGACCATTTTTCACACTTATGACCATTGCAGCATCCCTATGGTCATGTGATCAAGATTCAGCTACTTGGCAACTGACTCATATTTATGATGGTTCCAGTGTGCTGGGATCATGTGATCACCTTTTGCAAAATTTTGATGAGCAAAATCAATGGAGAAGCCAGATTCACTTAACAATCATGTTACTAACTTAACAACCAACCACTGTGATTCACTTAACAACCATGGCAAGAAACATTGTAAAATGGAGCAAAACTCACTTAATAAATGTCTCACTTAATCCAGTTCACCTCTGTAAGCTTCACTGTAAATCAGAGGGGGCCACAAGAAAAAGAGAGGTTTATTGAATATTATCTAATCCAAGAACCCAGCCAACCTCTCATTCCAAACCATGACTTCAGTTAGACTATATACCATGAACTATAGTTTTCTGCACTTAATCACTTCATCTGATTCAAATGAGGCTTCCTGAAAATGGTTTTTAAAGTATGGACCATCCTCACAGAAAGTTCTGTAGTTTTTAGGGAAGATTTCCCCCCCCTCCCTCCTGTTCCTTTCTTGTTGATATTTCAGCACTATTGTATTTCAGAATATGTCAGCTGGTGAGAGTATAAAAATTAAAATTGCTTTCTGTTGCATAATGATTTTATAGCTCTAGAAGCCTATTTTAATGCATGATTTTTTCTAATATACCTTAATATATTACCTTGTATATTGTAAGGCTTGTGATCATTTATTAGCTCTTGCTGATTTATTTAAAAAGACAGTACATCTGTTTTACAAGCAAAGATTTTCTCTTCACATTTTATGCCGTTTATATAGGATTCCATTTTCAAACCTTTATTTATGCTTATTTTACAGTTATGTGATTTATTGTTTTATCTGATGTTACAACTAATCAAGTTTAATTGATGTTTTTTATTATTTCATTGTGGACTGCTATAGACAGACATACTAGGAGGAGGAGGTGTGCAAATGTGACAATAAATAAATTAATAAGTAAGCAAGCCACCTTGGAATTTTTTTCATTAGAAAGTAGAATAAAATACATTAATAAAAAGTTATTCTTTTTGGTCATTCAGCTGGCTATTGTGGCAATTTTCCAATTAGCAGCTCACAACAGAGGGAGTGAATTGACAAGGCCTGGCAAACCATTGGGTCAAAGCATTTTTCAGATTTTTGTCCAGTTCTATTTTATTTAGTTTTAGGACTCAATCCTTTATGCTTGTCATAGATATAAAATAAAAGTACTTATAATGTTCTTATCCCTTTTGGTATCAAAATTTTGAAAAAAATAAGGATTTTTCCCCCAAAATTTTGATACCAAAAGGGATAAGAACATTATAAGTACTTTTATTTAAAAAATAAGGATTTTTTTTTACTAAACACCAATTTTTAAAACCTAACTCCTTTTCGCCCCCTATCTGTTGCTTCCACCTACAGAACATATCTCATTAGACAGAGATTGAAGTTGCTCCATTGATCTCAAAAGCTAAGAGATAAAAATGAAAATAAAATATATTTTTAGTGTTCCAACTTTGTTCAGGATAGAAAACCAAGTTTCAGTGTTTCAGACAAAACCTTATTTGGCAGTATGAGTAATACAAGCTGTATAGTGCCTATGAAAAACATTTTCATTGATGCTAATCGGTAGTTACAAAACTAGAAATGTCTATGAAGCTTGTAATGGACATTTTGCAAAGTAACTGAAAGCTTTTACACTGCTGACAAAAAACATTTTCCAAAGCATTCATCATTCACAAATAGACATTATTGTTGGCAGTAAGAACCCAAAAGTTCAGTCTTGACTGAAACACTTACCGTAGCTGTTGAATTTAGAAACGTGATGAGTTTTAATTCCCAATAAAATCTCAGGTTAGTAGTAGAAGCTAGGGGTCAAAGTATTTTGCAGGAATATTATAGTTTAATGTTAGATGGAGGAGAAAAAGAAATTACTTTACATGTATCCTCCAATACCATCATTCCACTTTTAAGTCTAAGCTTGGATTGAGTGTTGGTGGCTTAGATAAAGGGATTCTGTGTTTCCATGGTGATGGACCAAAGATTTTTGACCAGACAAAATTGGAGGAGGTTAACAACAGCATTTGACTGAAACAGGATTAGCTTAATTTATAGCTATAACTAAACGTACAATATTTTATAGTGCTACTAGGTTTCAGACATGGCTCAGCTCCACTCCCTGTAGCATTAAAAACAGTCTCCAAATCCAATGCCTTAATTAACCTGGCACTTAGAATATATGTAGACTAGATACTGTACTCCATCTGAATTTTCTATGAGTGGAACTGAGATTATGTGTTTCCCAACTGATGCTTCATTCAAATACCACATTTTTATGTGTATGTTTTAAAAAAAGACCCTTAAGCATCCATATAGCCAAACTTTATTTCTTTATTAATTTCTTTATTTTATATAGCTACCCATCTCATATACGGTAACTAGGCAACTTACAAGAAAATAGATAAAATACAAAAATTCATAATATACAAATAAAAACATAGTCAAGCAACTTAAAAATGACCCTCAGCAAAGCCAAGAGATTATTCTAATATTTTTTTAAATGAGGAATAATCTCAGACAAAATCAAGACACTTAATAATTTAATGTGATATATATCTACAGAAGTGAGAATAAACTTCGCTCAACATTCAAACAATTTTAGATTTATCCAGATTTAAATTTTAAATTTCAGGTTTTATATTTATTTCACTTCCATATATTTTGATTCTCCATAAAAAGATTAATTTGCCACTTCCTTTAGTATAAGGCTGGGGCAGAAATTCCTCTCCTTCCCTTTCAAAAGTATTTTGCTTCTTCGGGATCTTTTTCAGGAAATTAAATGTAGACTAGAAAAGAGAAGAATGAATTCCTCACTCAGTCTCAAGCATACTGTTCACAGTTGTGCTGGTTAGTGCTTTTTATTATTATTATTATTTATTATTATTTATTAAATTTTTATACCGCCCTTCTCCCGAAGGACTCAGGGCGGTGAACAGGGCATTTGGACTTCGGTTGCTAGTAGCTTGGGCTGGTTAATGCAATACAGCCAGCCTTTCTTCTGTCTGGTCAGAAGGCTTTCCCCAAGTTGAACGGAATGGTTGCTGCTGTTCCAGAATTGCTAGAGCACCCTTCTTTCTTTGTCGCCTCTCTGGGGCAACTTAGACCCATTTAGGATTCCCAGGCAGGGCAAAATTAGCTCTGGGGGTGCAGAGAATCTACAATGTCTCACTTTTTCTCTTGGAGCTCAAGGCAACTACGTAATATACAGAAAACCTTTGTTTTATCTCCACAATGATAATCCTGTAAAATGACTAGCCACAAAAACAGTGACTGATGCAGATACATATTGAATTTTCCTGGTTAATGACGGGCTGGAACTCATGTCTTCCCAGTCCTAATGCATTACTTGGGTACTAACTATCTATATTGTACAAACATTTTCCTTGTTTGGATTTTTTATAATTTTACTGGATTTTGTGTTAGTCATTGACTAGCGTTGTGATATTAATAAAAAAAGTACATGCAAGCCTAAACGCTTTATAGCTCTGGTATAAGGAAACAAAAAAATATGAACTGAGAAAGAAGATAAAAGTGGGGAGAGAGATAAGAAAAGACATTAAAAATTATTTTTTTTTGAAATGAATGATAAAGCTCTTTATATTGTATATTTCATTCTCTCATTATAATTTTGTCATGCATTATCCAATTTTAATACCTTGATTTGGTATAAATTTTATCTTCCTGTATAGGACAAAATGTAAGTGTAATATAATATTAACTGAATGAGTCTCTTACCCATTAGAACGATCATTTTAAGGTCTTTCTCTTTCTTTCTACTCTCTCTAAGTAATTTGACATTTACATGAGAGTAAGCTGAAAAGAAAGCTGAAATCATAAGCTGTAATTATTCCATTGGCCACTATTTATTATTTGCTATTTATTAAGTTGGGGAAAAAAGAGGAAACATGAAAATATTCTTAGAGGTGGAAATTTTATTTAAAAAATCATTACACGAAGCCAAGTTTGAGAAAACTGAAAAATTACTAAATAAATTCTATATGATTCTCATGGAACACAAATAAAAGGTAAACATGAAATTAATGATAAGGATGGACATTTGTAAATATATCTTATATTTAAAGTGCCTCTGTTGTTTATTGAAAGAAAAAAGTACATAAATAAATTTCTTATGTTAGGAATAAAATAAATTCCACCTCAAAGGTGTTGGAAAACAAAACAAGTTTTATTGATGTGTTTGCAAAGGCTGGTGGATCCTGGCAAATACAATCCCCACCCCCACCCTCAAAATTAGTTCAGCATAAACCTTAATACCTATCCCATAGAATATGCCACATCCTTTTTTTCCAGACCCAGTTGATAGATACAGTCTGATCACATGCTTTCCGACTGCCTAGTAAAATTATTAAACACTGCAGCTGTACAATTAATAATTCTGATTTGTTTTACCTTTTTATCTTTCCCTTTTCATGTTGTAATATTCAACCAACTCAGCTCACAATAGGAGCCTGTTTGTCTGGATGAAACAAATGTTTCAACTCCATTCCTTTGCCTATCTATCCAATGTAATTAATGCCTGCTTCAAGCCAAAAGTTGTGTATGTCATCACCTTAGCAAGGTTAAATATGGATACACTTTGGCTATATGATTATACCTTAAAATACTGACTTCAGTATAAATTGGATATGTCATTCATAAACTATATTATTCTACAATAGTGTGCACTATTCTAAATGTATGCTCTGAGTCAGTGTATATAGTCTCTCTCTGTTCCTCCAGCTTACTACATCTCCTTTTCTAAGCTGCCTCTATATGCCTATTCTTTAAGCAGAAATGGAAAATTACATATACATTTATTGCGTATCTCACACTTATGATTATTCTGATTTAAAATTAAAAGCTGAAAATGTAGGTATAACTCTTTTGAAAAATATCTTTGTGTAGTTTGAGAAAATGGAACATTTTGTTTTACCAGAGATAAAGATTGTATTTCATCAGATCAAATGGGAAGTTATTTAGTTTCCAGATCTCGAGGTTTGAATTATATCATTCAAAAGGTATTGGCTTTTATGCAAAAAATGTATTAAATTTTGATCAAGGTTTAATAGAAATAGGATAGAAAACAATGCAAGATCAGCAACAGCCTGGAGATTAGAGATGAAGATTTGGAGGCAGTAGAGGCATTTACCAAAGGAAAAGATTATTTCAGCTCAGGGAATAATGGTGGGGTCCTTTATGCGCTCTCTCTCTCTCTCTCTCTCTCTCTCTCTCTCTCTCTCCCCCCTCTGTCTCTCATTCACTGCAGAGTTTACATATCTCCCAATAGATTGCTGATTCTGTTCCTCTGAGAAGTTAGTCCCAATCACCAACACATGCCTTTTTTCCCTTGGGGAAGTCTGAGCTATTTTTCTTACTGTCACTGGAACTCTTGATGAAGTCAATTCTACAGATATTTGCTGGGGGAGGGATAGGAAACCATTTCTTCAGCTTAGTGAGGCTGGGCTAGACTGGACAGTATGCTGCTATCAGTCTAGAGCAGACATGTCAAACACAAGGCCCGGGGGCCGGATCCGGCCCGTGAAGTGGTTTCATGCGGCCTGCGAAGCCCCCACTGCCTTGGCCCTGGCCCAGAGACCCTCAGATCTGTCCCACACCTGCCCAGGCCCCCATAGGCGCCCTTGATGTGAACGATGTAGAGCTGGCCACGCCCACCCAGTATGCCATATGCACTCTAGCCACGCCCACCCAGTAGGCCACGCCCACCCAGGCCATACCCACCCGGCCCCCTGAGGGTAACCGCAATGCTGATGTGGCCCTCAATGAAATTGAGTTTGACATCCCTGGTCTAGAGGTTTATTTTTCCTGGTATTTGTTCCTTACTGTGTTCAGTTTGGATCGAGACTTCTGCCTTTACTAGGAGTTCCTTATTTTCATGGTTGAGTCTCAGAATGGCTGGCAGGAATCCATTCTGAGTCTTCCAGAAATCCAGTGAGTTTATGTTTGGTGTATGGTTCTCTCATTGGTTTGAATATTTACATGGTATACAGTTTGCAAATTGTTGCAGTGATAGTCTCTTTTTCTATGACTTTGCTTGCCTGTTATTGGACGTTGGGTGGATGTTAAGTTTATTTATTTTGTATAGCATAACAGAGTGCAGCATCAATGCATAAAAACTCACATAAACACCATATGAAATATGTATCAAAATATAAAACATCAGAGCAGTGTACCATTTTGAAAATGCACAGCATGAGTGATAAAATTATGAATAAAATTAAATTATGTATGAGCAGTTACTGGGATGGCTAAACCTATGGCAGGATATCTAGATCATTTAGCCATTGGTCAACAGTGCCCTTGAGATGATGTATTTCATGTAGAGACCCAGGGAACCTTCTGAGGAATCATTCCATCGCAATATAATGTAGTTTGCAGGATGTTCCCAGAGTCACATTTAGTATTATCAACCAGTCCACATTTATATTTTCAATATTGGCACCTGCTGTGGATGGTTCGAATCCAGTTGATTGCTGTTTAGGTTTTTCTTGGGAGGTCAAAGCCAAAGAGGCATTTTACTGAATCACTAAATTAAATAGATCTGGATTAGAAGTTGTCATTCCTGGCACCAGGAATATGTTAAATGAATCATGTTAAGTGAACAAGCCCCCATCCCAGTGTTGGAAGAAAAGTCTTCATCATGGTTCCATCCAAGCCGGGGATGAACAACATGGAGACTGCTTTGGGAAGAGGGTTTATTGCAGAAGAAAGCCAGACTGCAAGATGGATCCAGTAGAAAAGGACTGACCTCATGTGGGTAGTGGGTTTTTATACCTCCTGGACTCTATTGTTTGGTTATTTCCTGTTTCAGGCTTTGTATTTCCTGTGTCACATATTCTGTTCTGAGTCTAGGTGTGCCTTTCTAGGAATCTTGCTGGTTGTATGTCCCAGCTCCTGCTTCCCTGGGGCTGGGGTATGTCTTTGTCTTTCCTAAGCTCCTGGCTCCAACCTTCTTGATGGCTCACATTTGCATGTCTATAGAACTGGTTTTCTGCTTGGGGGGAAGGAGACCCGAGACTATTAAGAAAACTGAGCATGCTTTCCTGGTTCTTCAATTTCTTTTTAGGAAATATATTTTTCTGCCCTTTTAATATTTCCTTCTCTGGGGAGCTGACTTTCCTCACAGGTGTTCCCAAATGCATATGTTAAACAAATGTGCAGATCATTAAGTGCATATGGGATGCCTTAGGGATGCTTGCCTTGGGCCTCCCATGGCCTCTCCTCCCCACCCCCCAGATATCACATGCTCCATTTTTCACCCCCTGAACTTTCCCACAGCCACTTCTACCCATAATAATGCTTGTTTGTCTTGTGGAGATTTCCAAAACTCAGGAGATGGGGGAAGGGAAGAAGAGCAGGTCTTGGTTGCTGGGCCATGTGGATGAATTCCAGCAGTGTGTTTTTTCTATCTTCAGCGCATTTGAAAGCTGAGCTGCTCTAATTATGGGCAAAAGAGCCCTTCCCCCTCACTCTGCATCACTTCTTTATGTCTTAACTATTCATTGTTTGTTTTCTGTGTCTGCAGAGGCCACTCAGGTTTCAAAATACACACTGAGCCACAGTATGAAGAGAGAAAGTTTGTGTTTTGCAAAGTAACACAGCAAAGCAGGGATGAAGGATGACTGTGAAATTGATGGGAGGCAAAGAAGGCCCAGTGCCTTTGGGGACCTGGCAGGGCAGGACGGAGGGGTGGGGGAGGATAAATAAATAAATAGGTGAGTGTACTTCTTTGTCATTAAATGATTTGTCATACCTTGAGGATTACCTGTGCAACCACATGGCATTACCACAGCACACAAATCAACTGAAGTCCTCCAAAACACAAGCAAACCAAAAGCAGTGGGGAACTACCAGAGGACTGGAAGAGAGCTGATGTAGTTCCCATCTTCAAAAAAGGGAAAAAATAGATCCAAGAAACTACAGACCTATCAGCCTGACCTCAATACCTGGGAATATTCTGGAAAAGATAATCAAACAACAAATCAGCGAACACCTTGATGCAAACAAAGTCATCACTAAAAGTAAACATGGGTTTGTCAAAAACAGGTCATGCCAGACAAATCTTATTACATGGAAGGAAGTGTGTAGTGGGGTGCCCCAGGGCTCTGTTCTGGACCCAGTGCTCTTCAATATCTTCATTAATGATTTGGATGAGGGGATAGATGGGGAACTCATCAAATTTGCAGACGACACCAAGCTGGCAGGAATAGCCAATACTCCAGAAGATAGGCTTAAGATACAGGGGGATCTGGACAGACTCGAACACTGGGCACTATCTAACAAAATGAAATTCAATGGTGAAAAAGGTAAGGTTCTACATTTAGGCAGGAAAAATCAAATGCATAGGTATAGTATAGGTGGTACCTTGCTCAATAGTAGTAACTGTGAGAGGGATCTCGGAGTCTTAGTGGACAATCACTTCAATATGAGCCAGCAGTGTGCTGCAGCTGCCAAAAAAGTCAACACAGTGCTAGGCTGCATTAACAGAGGGATAGAATCAAGATCAAGTGAAGTACTAATACCACTTTACAATGCTTTGGTAAGGCCACACCTGGAATACTGCATCCAGTTTTGGTCACCATGATGTAAAAAAGATGTCGAGACTCTAGAAAGGGTACAGAGAAGAGCAACAAAGATGATTAGGGGGGGCGGAGCCAGCTGTCAGAGCAGGCGGCTGTGTGAACGGAGTTCTCTTCACACACAACCTCTCACCCAGTGTTCGTGGGGGCTTTTCGGAGCTTCAGGAGGTCCTGTAGGGACATCCGAAGTTGCAGGCAGCCCGGAGAACCTTCATGAGCGGCGGTTCGTGTTGGAGATCCGGAGAAAGTCTGATGCGAGCGAACCGGGGAGAAGGAGGCCAGTAATGGCCGACATGAAGATCTGACAGAGGGACGGAGCTAGCACGAACTCAGCGGGACAACGGTAGAGCGGAGCTGACGGAAAGTATATCCGAATATTTACTTTTGGAAACAATAGGAAGCGCTTGAGAAAGAGGTACTGGTTTGAAGTGGGTGCCTCACGGAGAGGGTACAAACGGCGATAGAAGCGCTGAGGGAGGCGTTAGGCGAGAACGGCAAGAAGAGGAAACCGGGAAACCATATGACTGCATTCTAGCTGGGGATAAAATACAACAGGTCAAAGTCTGATCTTGGAGTCTTGGAGACTGAACTCTTGAATATCGGGCGTGGAAAGTGACTAGCCTGGTTTATCCTGGTAAATTTTGAACTTTTGAAACTCTACCCTACTTGTTGCGGGCGGCCATTTGACATAGCAATTTAGTAATTGAGGTCTGTATAGTGGGACACCTACTGGTCTTTGATAGTAGAGGAAGACAAAAAAAAAAGGTGTTAATCTCTGCGCCGGAAACCAAAAAACCAAAAAACAAAAAAACGTGACTTTGAATATATTAAGACATATATACTACAAAATTCCATTATATAATTTGCTTAGTTGGTAATAAGTATCTGGTTGTAACTGTTATATATACTTTTGTCATAGAGCTAAAAGGTTCATATAAGATTAAGGGTATTACATATTGATAAAAAGGGACGCGGTGGCTCAGTGGGTTAGGACGCTGAGCTTGTCGATCAGAAGGTCGGCAGTTTGGCGGGTCGAATCCCAAGTGCCGCGTAACAGAGTGAGCGCCTGTTACTCGTCCCAGCTTCTGCCAACCTAGCAGTTCGAAAGCACGTAAAAAATGCAAGTAGAAAAATAGGGACCACTACGGTGGGAAGGTAACAGTGTTCCGTGCGCCTTTGGCGTCTAGTCATGCCGGCCACATGACCACGGAGATGTCCTCGGACAAGCGCTGGCTCTTCGGCTTTGAAACGGAGATGAGCACCGGCCCCTAGAGTCGGAAACGACTGGCACGCATGTGCGGGGGAACCTTTACCTTTACCTTTTTTATATTGATAAAACGTGTTTTACAACCGGGGAAAACATGACAAGTATTTCGGGAGTAACTAAGCCCAGCGCTGCAAAAAGGCGGCAACACAGGGACAAGGGATGTCCTCAAGTCCCTCCAATCAGAAATCTATAGAGGATATGTTGCAAAGGAAAAGATCTAACTCAAATTCTTTTAAAGACCTACATGCCCTTTTGCAAAACTTACACGAGGCAATGGCCAAAAACCACGAGGAGATGAAGAGAGAAATAGGCCAAATAAGAAACGATACTGGTGAACTTAAGGGGAAAATTCAAGCGATAGATGATAAATTTGAAGGGATTCAACAACAATTAGTTAAAAATGAACAAAGACTTCAAGATATGGAAGCTAGAATGGAAAAAGAGGAGAAGAGAGTAGATGATTTAAATGAAACACTTCTTCAGGCTAATAAGGAGTTAGAGACAGCAGTCATCTTTCTGGAAGCAGAAAAGGCTGCTCATTATTTACGCTTCCAAAATGTTCAAGAAAAAAGGGGGGAAGACTTGTTGGTTATGATGGCAGAACTAATGGCAAAGGCACTCGGTGTAGGGAAGGAGGAAATGTTGGTGGAAATTGATGAAACATACAGGGTCCAAACTAATTATGCGAGGAGGCATAACCTCCCAAAAGAAGTTCATGTAAGACTAGTTAAAAAATCAATTCGGGATGAGCTTTTGCATAGATCTAGAGAGGAACCATTAGAATTTCGGGGTCAACCAATTACTATCCTAAAACAGGTACCTAAAAGGATGAGGGATCTGAGACGTGGCTATCAATTTTTAACATCTAAATTAATTAGGGAAAATGTAAACTTTAGATGGCTAACCCCAGAGGGTATTCTAGTTACATGGCAGGATAGAAGGTATAGACTGGACACGATAGAGAAGGCAGAAGATTTTTATAAACTCCACTTTCATAGCCAAGAGGAAGCAGAATCAGAAGATCAAGATGGAAGGGAGGTAAGAGAAAGAGATACAATACGAGTAGTAATGGATGGGAAGGTCTTAGCAATAGAGGATAGAAGGAATAAATCTGGAGAGTTAACAGAGAAACATGGAGCCAGAGACAAGGAAGAGAGAGAGCCCCGAATCACGAGATCTACAAAAACCAGAAATAAGTAAGATGAAGGGAGGTGAGTGTAGTATCATGTCTGTAAATATTAATGGACTGAACTCGCCAGTGAAAAGGCGGAAATTTTTTAATAGGCTTATTCAGCAACAATTGGATATCGTTGCAATACAAGAAGTCCACATAAAGGAACAACAAAAATACTTGTTAGCACAACCAAAAATAGGGAATCTATTCGTTTCCTTAGACCGACACAAGAAAAAGAGAGGAGTGGCATTATATGTAAACCCAAAATTGATAGCAAAACAAATCTATAACGATAAAGAGGGTAGAATACTGATTGTTGAGGTTGCAATAAATCATAGGAAGGTCATGATGGTAGAGATATATGCTCCAAATCATAACCAAGAACAGTTTTTCAAAACACTCCACAATAAGATATGTAGCATTGATTATGAGGAGATCTGCTTAATAGGAGATTTTAATGCTATCCTAGATACAAATTTGGATTATATGGGTAAGACGATTAGGAAAAAGAAAAGAAGAACCCTACCGAGATCTTTTCTTAACTTGGCTAATGACCTAAATATTCAAGATGTCTGGAGGGAGAGAAATCATAAGGCAAGACAATATACATACTACTCCCATCGACACAACTCATGGTCGAGAATAGACATGGTATGGATGACGAAAGAAATTAGTTCTGAAATAGACGAGGTGCATATTGTGACAGGTACCTGGGCAGACCACAATCCTATTAAATTTAGCTGGAAAGGCCCCCCAAAAAATATCCAGATGGACGTTACAAAGAGCAATCTTAAAAGAAGATGAGTTCAAATCTAAGATGGAGAGAGAACTAAGTCTCTTCTTTAAGGAAAATAAAGCTATAGACACCTCAGTACAAAATAATTGGGACACAGCCAAGGCAATAATGAGAGGGGTAGCGAGGGCATATATGATAAATAAGAACAAGGGGAAAAGACAACAACGGGAAAGATTAGAAGGGGAATATAAAAGTTTAGAAGTTATACTCCAACAAGACCCACAAAAAGAGAATATTAAACAATCTATGGACTTGATTAAACACAAGCTTAATATCTTAGACAAAGAGAAATTAGAACAACAATTGAGAAGCACGAAACAAAACTTTTTTGAAAATGCAAACAAACCGGGGCGTTGGCTCGCATATAAATTGAAAAAACAAAAGGAAAAAAACTGGATTCGCGAATTACGAGATGAGGAAGGGAGAATATTCCACCAGGAAGAGGAGAAAAAAACTATAGCCCAGGAATTTTATGAGCGTTTATACAAAGAAGATAGCCAGGCAATTGTGGAGAAAATGGAGGAATGTTTTCAAAAAGCCAAACTACCCAAGGTTACAGAAGATACCAGAAATATGCTAAACGAGGAAATTCGGCTATCCGAGGTGATAAAAGCTATTAATGCACAAAAGAACAATAAAGCATCGGGCCCTGATGGTCTCCCGTCAGAAATTTATAAAGAACAACAAAACATCTTAGCACAACCCCTACTGGAGGTATTTAACGCAGTATTAGAAGGCGCAAGAACGCCTAAATCTTGGTCTGAGGCAAACATAGTTCTTATACCGAAAGACAATACGGATCACACATTAATTCAAAATTATAGACCCATATCACTTCTTAATTCGGACTACAAGATATTTACATCAATTATAGCGGAACGATTGAAACGATTTCTGAATGATTTCATACACGTAGACCAGAATGGTTTTCTTGCTAAGAGACACACTAAGCATAACATTAAAATAATATTGGATACGTTGGAGTACTATGAACTACATAGTGGACAACAGATGGCATTACTTTTTTTAGACGCCCAAAAGGCATTCAACAATGTTAAATGGTCTTTTTTGCATCAACAACTTAGTTTCATGGAAATGGGTGAAAAATTTATAAATATAATTAGGGCAATTTATACTAACCAGGAAGCAAAAATAATTATTAATGGGGAAGCATCTAAGAAGTTTCAAATTCAAAAGGGAACACGGCAAGGATGCCCTTTATCACCATTGCTGTTTATATTGACACTTGAAGTATTAACGAGAATTATTAGAAATGACCCACAGATAAAAGGATTAGTTATTAAAAAGGAAACTTTTAAACTTCAAGCATTTGTGGACGATCTGGTTTTTATTATGGAGGATCCGTACCAGACGGGACCAAAACTATTGGAAGAACTATCTAAATATGGTGAGGTTGCCGGACTGCGAATAAACAGAAATAAGACCAAGATGATTGTTAAAAATATGACTAATAAACAAAAAGAAAATTTGGCTGGAATTATGGATATAGAAATAGGCCAAAAAAATAAAATACCTAGGGATTAATATTACGGCTAGATGCACCTCACTCAAAAAAGATAATTATGATAATGTAGTGAATCAAGTAAAAGGTGATCTGGAAAGATGGGGAAATCTGAAACTCTCATTATTGGGGAGAATCGCTGTCATCAAGATGAATATCCTTCCCAAAATTTTGTTTTTGTTCCAAAATATCCCAATACAACTCGACTCTAAGTTTTTCTGAAATTTGAATAAATTATCACTAAATTTTGTTTGACAGGGGAAAAAGTCAAGAATCAAATTGAAATATTTACAGGACACGAAGGAAAATGGGGGTTTTGGATTGCCAGACTGGGAATTATATTACCACGCCGCAGCTTTGAATTGGATTAGAGAATGGGTAATTTTGAAAAATAGAAGACTATTGACTTTAGAGGGTCACGATTTGCAATATGGCTGGCATGCTTTTTTATGGACGGAGAAACAAGGTCTTTTTTCACATTTTCAAAAACATCGGATTAGGCAAGCATTACTTAATACCTGGAAAAAATTAGATCTCACAATTATACTAAAGTGCCGGTCTGGCTATCCACTCTCGAAGCGATTGTTTATCCAAATCTATTCGATGTGGGTAACATAATTTCGTACAAGGATATTATGAATGAAGAGGGGGAATTGAAACTTAGAAATGAACTAGAATCACAAGGTATAAAACTCGATTGGTGGGTCTACTTACAGATCCAATCAAGATTTAGGAAGGATAAAAAAGAATGGGGGATATATACCTCTGAAACAGCATTGGATAAAATATTATTGGGCCCAGACACCAAACAGATAAAGAAATTATACAATCTGCTCTTGGGATACAAGCTGTTTGAAGAGCAAGTGAAGGATCCCATGTTGATTTGGGCTAGCAATCTAGGACATAGCATTGATTTAGATACTTGGCAAAAACTCTGGGATAGAAATAAAAAAAATAACACTGGCCTCATCTTATAAAGAAAATCTATTTAAAATGTTTTATCGATGGCATCTTCCCCCAGCCCGTTTGGCAAAAATGTATACAACAGCATCTCCCAAATGTTGGAAGTGCTCTGAATAGATAGGCACATATTTCCATATGTGGTGGTCTTGCAGTAAAACACAAAAATTTTGGAAAATGATTTGGATTTGGCTGAAAGAAATACTAAAACAGGATATTGAGTTTAGTCCAGAATTTTTCTTATTGGGAATTACGAAAGAGAAATATCCTAAAGATGTGCTATATTTGATGATCCATATTATCACAGCAGCTAGAATGTCATTTGCGCAAAAATGGAAAAGGAATGAGATTCCAGGAGAAAATGAGGTTATTAGAAAAATTTGGGATTGCGCAGAAATGGACAAACTAACTTTGGAACTAAAGAATAAAGATCAATCAGATTACTATGAAATTTGGAACAAATTGTATCTTTGGCGGGAAAAAAAGAAAGGTCTCTATTAGGTTTTTACAGACTGGCTCACTGTTTTAAATATTGTGTCATTTCACCGATTTGTAACTTAAGTATATTTAAGTGTATCTTTGATGTACATATATACATGTATCATCCAGATGTCCAATCATCCAGATGTCCTAAGCTCTATGGTCTGCCCAAGATACACAAAGAAGGAACTCCACTCAGACCCATAGTCAGCTCCATAGGCTCACCTCTACAAAATCTAGCCAAATTTCTTGCCAAACAACTACAGCCTTACGCAAATTCCATCACCTCACACGTACAAGATTCATTCCAATTCATAGAGATCATAAGTAAACTAAACTTACAGCCCTGGGACCTACTTGTGAGCTTCGATGTCGTATCCCTCTTCACCCAAGTGCCAATCAAAGAAGCCTTGACAGCTATCCTAAATAAATACAACCCCCCAAAACACATCCTAGATCTGACCAACCACTGCCTATCTAACACATACTTCATCTACAATGGACAAAGATACAAACAAATGGAAGGAGCACCCATGGGATCACCCCTCTCACCTGTCATCGCAAACCTCTACATGGAACACTTTGAAACCCTCGCTCTAGAAAAATCCAACCACAAACCCAAACTCTGGCTCAGATACGTAGATGACACCTTCGTAATCTGGCCACACGGCAAAGAAAAACTGGATGACTTCCTCATACACCTCAATAGCCTACACCCCAAAATACAATTCACCATGGAAACAGAAGCTAACAATCAACTTCCCTTCCTTGATGTCTTAGTCTACAAGAAATCCAACGGCTCCCTAGGACACACTATCTACCATAAAAAAACACACACAAACCGCTATCTGAACGCACTCTCACACCACCACCCAGCACAGATCAACTCCGTAGCCAAGACACTCATCTCCAGAACAAAACACCTAGCTGACGAACAACACCTAAAAACCGAACTACACACTCTCACTAATGTACTAACAGCCAATGGATTCCAAAGAAATACGATTACCAACTTAATCCGAAGAGAGACACCCACAAAAACCCAAGACAGAGAACAAGAAAATGGCAAAGCCCTCCTCCCATACTTAAAAGGGACCACAGACAGAATCAGCAAGGTGCTCCAAAAACACAACATCAAAACAGCATTCTACACAGACAGAAAAATATCCACCATCCTAAGAAACCCCAAGGACATAATTGGGTTAGAAAACCAAGGAGTATACGAAATCCCATGCACCACCTGCCCCACCACATACATCGGACAGACCAACAGAAGAATAAGTGCACGCATTGAAGAGCACAAAAACTCACTCAGAAAGGGAGAACAAACTTCATCCCTGGTCCAACACTTTGAAGCCACGGGACATGAAATTGATTTTAAAAAAACCAAAACTATTGCCAAAATTGAACATTTTAACAACAGAATAATCAGAGAAGCCATTGAGATAGAAAAACGCCCCCACAGCATGAATAAACGAGATGATACCTCTCGTCTACCAGCCATTTGGAAACCCGCCTTGATTGACAGACGAAGCCCAACCACCAAGAATGATACCAGACCCAAACTCATGATAACATCACATGACATCACCACCACACAACCATTCAAAAAGCAAATCCGAACCCACAACGATAAAGACACACAACCACAAAACAGAAACCTAACTACAGCTGCAACATCAGCCACTTTAAACCCCTCCAAACCACACAATAAGCAAACTGACACCCACTATAAAAACATGGCACCACCACAAACACGAAGCCGAACAAAAGCAGCACAACTCACCAGCTCAGGTCTGGAGCTGGCAGCTGAGACCAGCCCATCCACTCAGAACACACCCCCACCCAATCAGAACACCCCCACCATTCAAAACACACTCCCACCCAATCAGAACACACTTGGTCCCCTACCCAATCAGAGCACACCTCCACAGAACACACCCCCTCTGGCAGTTTAAAAAAGAGGAACAAACAGCCACATGCTTCTCCCAGAAGAAGGAAACAGAAGCCTGATGATGATGGATGGGATTCCATCGAAACGTTGCGCCTACACCTTTAATTCTACGCGGGGAAAAACCCGAAAAACCAAGGATCCATATACATGTATATATATATATTTGAACATTGTAGACAAGAAGGCTTGTCAGCCCGCTGGTACTGTGTCCAATGTTTTTAAACAATAAACTTAATAAAAATAAAAAAAAAAGATGATTAGGGGGCTGGAGGCTAAAACATATAGGGAACGGTTGCTGGAATTGGGTATGTGTAGTTTAATGAAGAGAAGGGTGAGGGATGACATGATAGCAGTGTTCCAATATCTCAGGGGCTACCACAAAGAAGAGGGAGTCAAACTATTCTCCAAAGCACCTGAAAGCAGGACAAGAAGCAACGGATGGAAACTAGTCAAGGAGAGAAGCAACCTAGAACTAAGGAGAAACTTCCTGACAGTTAGAACAATTAACCAGTGGAACAACCTGCCTTCAGAGGTGGTGAATGCTCCAACACTGGAGGTTTTTAAGAAGAGACTGGACAGCCATTTGCCTGAAATGGTATAAGGTTTCCTGCCTGAGCAGGGGGTTGGACTAGATGACCTCCAAGGTCCCTTCCAACTTTATTATTATTATTATTATTATTATTATTATTATTATTATTATTATTATTATTATTATTATTATCTAGCAGCCTCAGTTGATTATTGGATAATATCATACGACCTCCTGAAATTCTTGCAGAAGATGGAGGTTGACTCGCGACTGGAAAGCAATCATGATCCACTAATCCTTACTCTTACATTACACCAGAAGTTGTTACGAGCGGGCTCAACCTACCTACCCAGGTTAGAGAACCAAAATACCCAGGTAAAAATTAAATGGACTGAGAGAAATGCAAAGGAAGTTACTAAATGTTAGCTCCAGAAACTATAGAACTACATACATCTCTACTAAGGAATAAGTTTGAAGGATCATACTTACAGGGGTTTGAAACTTAAATTTTAAGTTTGAAATCGGTTCTCACTAACAGAATATTAGCTCACTCCAAAAAGCCAGTTTTAAAGAATAAAAAATGGTTTGATAGGGATTGCGTGTAACTAAATATATATATATAACAAGGAGTACAGAAAAAGTAAAAATGCCCCTTCTGAGGATCACACTCACTACTTAAAGCAGTTGAAGACACAATATAAGATGCTTCTAAAAGAAAAGAAAAGTGAGGCTCTGAAAGAGTCTTGGCACAGACTAATTGCACCAGTCAGGACAAAAAATACATCTCTTTTTTGGCATATCACCCCTACCTCCAACTAACCAGGTACAGATACATGCCAGGGTAGAATATTTTAGAGAGATATATGCAGACCCCGATTATGTAACTTGTTGTTGTTAGCTGCGAAGTCGTGTCCGACCCATCGCGACCCTATGGACAACGTTCCTCCAGGCCTTCCTGTCCTCTACCATCTTCTGGAGTCCATTTAAACTCATGCCTACTGCTTCACTGACTCCATCCAGCCACCTCATTCTCTGTCATCCCCTTCTTCTATTGCCCTCAATCTTTCCCAGCATTAGGCTCTTCTCCAGTGAGTCCTTCCTTCTCATTAGGTGGCCAAAGTATTTGAGTTTTAGCTTCAGGATCTGGCCTTCTAAAGAGCAGTCAGGGTTGATCTCCTCTAGGACTGACTGGTTTGATCACCTTGCAGTCCAAGGGACTCACAGGAGTCTTCTCCAGCACCAGAGTTCAAAGGCCTCAATTCTTTGGCGTTCAGCCTTTTTTTAGGCCACTCAGGTATGAATTAAATCATATCCCTGTCGATTATACAGTAGAGGTGACAAATAGATTTAAGGAATTAGATCTGATAGACAAAGTGCCTGAAGAACTATGGACAGAGGTTCGCAACATTGTACAACAGGTAGCAACCAAAACCATCCCAAAGAAAAAGAAATGCAAGAAAGCAAAATGGCTGTCTGAGGAAGCTTTGCAAATAGCTGAGGAAAGGAGGGAAGCAAAAGGCAAGGGAGAAAAAGAAAGATATGGCCAATTGAATGCAGAATTCAAGAGAATAGCTAGAAGAGATAAGAATGCCTTTTTAAATGAACAGTGCAAAGAAATAGAAGAAAACAATAGAATAGGGAGGACCAGAGATCTTTTCAAAAAAATTGGAGAGATGAAGGGAACGTTTAATGCAAAAATGGGCATGATAAAGGACCAAAACGGCAGGGACCTAACAGAGGCAGAAGAGATTAAGAAGAGGTGGCAAAATTACACAGAGGAACTATAGAAGAATGAACTTAATTTTCCCGATAATCAAAATGAGGTGGTCACTGACCTCGAGCCAGACATCTTGGAATGTGAAGTGAAGCGGGCCTTAGAAAAGCTGAGCAACAACAAAGCTACTGGAGGTGACAGTATTCCAGCTGGGCTATTCAAAATCTTAAAAGACAATGCAATAAAAGTGCTACACTCAATTTGCCAGTAAATTGGAAAACTCAACAGTGGCCACAGGATTGGAAAAGATCAGTTTACATTCCAATTCCAAAGAAAGGCAGTGCCAAAGAATGTTCAAACTATCGCACCATTGCACTCATTTCTCATGCTAGTAAAGTTATGCTTAAAATCCTACAAGCTAGACTCCAGCAGTATGTGGATTGAGAACTACCAGAAGTATAGCCAGGATTTCGAAGAGGCAGAGGAACTAGAGATCAAATTGCCAACATACGCTGGATCATGGAGAAAGCTAGGGAGTTCCAGAAAAACATCTACTTCTGCTTCATTGACTATGCTAAAGCCTTTGATTGTGTGGATCATAACAAACTGTGGCAAGTTCTTAAAGAGATGGGAGTACCAGACCATCTTATTCGTCTCTTGAGAAACCTATATGCGGGCCAAGAAGCAACAGTGAGAACTGGACACGGAACCACTGATTGGTTCAAAATTGGGAAAGGAGTCTGGCAAGGCTGTATCCTGTCGCCCTGCCTATTTAACTTATATGCAGAGCACATCATGAGAAAGGCAGGGCTAGATGAATCAAAAGTTGGAATTAAGATTGCCGGAAGAAATATCAACAACCTAAGATATGCAGATGATACCACTCTAATGGCAGAAAGTGAAGAAGAACTAAAGAGCCTCTTGTTGCGGGTGAAGAAGGAGAGTGAAAAAGTTGGGTTGAAACTTAACATTAAAAAAACCAAGATCATGGCATCTGGCACCCTCAATTCCTGGCAAATAGATGGGGAAGAAATGGAGGTAGTGACAGATTTTTTTTCCTGGGCTCCAAGATCACTGCAGATGGGGACTGTAGCCAAGAAATTAAAAGACGCTTGCTCCTGGGGAGGAAAGCCATGGCAAATCTAGACAGCACACTAAAAAGCAGAGACATCACCCTGTCAACAAAAGTGCGTATAGTCAAGGCTATGGTCTTCCCGGTTGCAATGTATGGCAGTGAAAGTTGGACTATAAGAAAGGCTGAGCGCCAAAGAATTGAGGCCTTTGAACTATGGTGCTGGAGAAGACTCCTGTGAGTCCCTTGGACTGTAAGGCGATCAAACCGGTCAGTCCTAGAGGAGATCAAACCTGACTGCTCTTTAGAAGGCCAGATCCTGAAGTTGAAACTCAAATACTTTGGCCACCTAATGAGAAGGAAGGACTCACTGGAGAAGAGCCTAATGCTGGGAAAGATTGAGGGCAAGAGAAGAAGGGGACGACAGAGAATGAGGTGGCTGGATGGAGTCAGTGAAGCAGTAGGTGTGAGCTTAAATGGACTCCAGAAGATGGTAGAGGACAGGAAGGCCTGGAGGAACGTTGTCCATAGGGTCGCAATGGGTCAGACACGACTTCGCAACAAACAACAACGAGTGGCCTAGTGCTTTTCCCTACTTTCTTCAGTTTAAGCCTAAACTTTGCAATGAGAAGCTCATGGTCTGAGCCACAGTCAGCTCCTGGTCTTGTTTTTACTGACTGTATAGAGCTTCTCCATCTTTGGCTGCAGAGCATATAGTCAATCTGATTTCTGGTTTGACCATCTGGTTATGTCCATGTGTAGAGCCATCTCTTGGGTTGTTGGAAAAGAGTGTTTGCTATGACCATCGTATTCTCTTGACAGAATTCTATCAGCCTGTGTCCTGCTTCATTTGGTACTCCAAGGGCAAACTTGCCTATTATTCTGGTTATCTTTTGGCTTCCTACTTTAGCATTCCAATCCCCCATGACGATAAGAACATCATTTTTTGGTGTTAGTTCTATAAGGTGCTGTAGGGCTTCATAGAACCGGTCAATTTCATCCTCTTCAGCACTGGTGGTTGGGGCATAGACTTGGACTACTGTGATATTGAATGGTTTGCCTTGGATTCGAACTGAAATCATTCTGTCATTTTGAGGATTGTATCCCAGTATTGCTTTTCCTACTCTTTTATTGACTATGAAGGCTACTCCATTTCTTCTGAGGGATTCTTGCCCACAGTAGTATACCTGATGGTCATCTGAATTAAATTCACCCATTCCTGTCCATTTTAGTTCGCTGATACCTAAGATGTCGATGTTCAGTCCTGTCATCTCTTGTTTGACCACGTCCAGCTTTCCTTGATTCATGGATTTTACATTCCAGGTTCCTATGGAGAAAAAATCTTTACAGCATCTGACTTTCCTTTCACCACCAGACACATCCACAGCTGAGTGTCCTTTTGGCTTTGGCCCAGTCACTTCATTCTTTCTGGCGCTACTAGTACTAGCCCTCTGCTCTTCCCCAGTAGCATCTTGGATGCCTTCCAACCTGAGGGGCTCATCTTCCAGCGTCATATCGTTTCGCCTTTTGGTACTGTCCATAGGGTTTTCATGGCAAAGATACTGGAGTGGTTTGCCATTTCCTTCTCCAGTGGATCACGTTTTGTCAGAACTCTCTGCTATGATCTTTCTGTCTTGGTTGGCCCTGCATGGCATAGCTCATAGTTTCATTGAATTACACAAGCCCCTTTGCCACGACAAGGCAGTAATCCATGAAGGGGGATTATGTAACTAAGGAGAGCCAAATTAGTTTGGACCAAATCCCTTACTGGCCCCCTGTTACACCAGAAGAGAGATCCCGGTTAATTGGAGCCCTCAAGGCTAATAAGGGACCTGGTGCTGACAATATCCTGCCAGAAATAATAAAAAATAATGCCAGTTGGTGGGCTCCATTTTTAACATCTCTGTTTACATTTATAGATAGAATGGTCCATATGCCAAGAGATTGGGGATTAGCAATTATCATACCAATTTATAAAAAAGGTAATAGAAATGACCCAGGCAATTGTAGACCCATTAGTCTTCTGAGTGTTATTAGTAAACTGTATGCCAAACACCTAAACTATAAACTGCAGGATTAGTTAATTTTGGGGGGGATAATCAAGGATGAACAAGTCGGTTTTAGAGAAGGAAGATGTATAGTGGATCATATCTTGGTACTTTACCATCTAGTACAAAGATAAAAGGTAAAAGTAAAGGTTCCCCCGCACATGTGTGCTAGTTGTTTTCGACTCTAGGGGCCAGTGCTCATCTCCGTTTCAAAGCCGAAGAGCCAGCGCTTGTCCAAGGATATCTCCGTGGTCATGTGGCCGGCATGACTAGACGCCAAAGGCGCATGGAACGCTGTTACCTTCCCACCGTAGTGGTCCCTATTTTTCTATTTGCATTTTTACGTGCTTTCGAACTGCTAGGTTGGCAGAAGCTGGGACGAGTAACAGGCGCTCACTCTGCTATGCGGCACTCAGGATTGAACCCGCCAAACTGCCAACCTTCTGATCGACAAGCTCAGCGTCCTAACCCACTGAGCCACCATGTGGCCTTCCTTGATTTTAAGCAGGCCTTCAATTCAATATCTAGGAACACCTTCTGGGAGAAATTAAAATACACTACTATCGATAAACACCTCCTTTTCCTCATACAAAAATTGTATGCCAATTCCATCTTGAAAGTGAAGTGTAATCCCCATGGGACTTTAACTGGCCCAGTAGGGGTACAAAAAGGGGTACGGCAGGGTTGCATCCTGTCCCCCTCCCTTTTTAACTTCTGATCAATATCAACCCCCTGATCGATCTCTTACAGAACCCCTGATCTGCATCCGCCTAACCTAGCACAACACAAAATCCCAATTCTCCTATTTGCTGACGATGCTTCTGTTATCTCACAAACTCCTGTAGGACTGAAGAGAGCAATTAGGGTAACACTTGGCTATTGCAGACAGAACAAGTTGGTCCTTAACTTTGATAAATCAAAAATTTTAGGGTCTTTTGCTAAAAGACCCAGTCAATGCTCCTGGAAAATAGAAGGACATAGTTTAGAACAGCTTAGAACATTTAGATACCTTGGGGTGGTTTTCCACTCACAAGGGACATGGAAGGCACACCTGGATCATACACTGCAAGCAGCCAATAGGTCCTCAAATGCAATTAAACATTTCTTTTATACAGGCGGAGGTCAATTAGTACCTGCTGCCTAAAAACTTTTTGAGGTTAAAACATTGGCACAAATTCTATATGGGGTACAAACAGGAATCCTTGCAAAGAAAAACTGGCCAGAAACCATACAAACCAAGTTCCTGCGAGCCATCTTAGCTGCACCCAAAGGAACTCCAAATGCCCAGTTAAGAATTGAGACAGGCATGCCTCAAATTCAGGTAAGAGCCTGGAAGCTGATGATCATTCATTGGCTTAAAATGCATTTCTTTCCAGAGGGACTGTCGCTGCTAGTGTTGGCTGACAACTTCCCCTCCCCCTGGAAACAAGCGATAGATCACAAGCTGAGCTCTTACGGGCTCTCATTGGTATTCTTAATGTCCCTAGGCTTTGACCAAGCAAAGCAAGTAGTAATCAATAGAATGAAGGACATGGAGTTCCAAGAAGAACTAAATCGGTTGCCTTTCCACAGTAGGGATAGAATCAAACAGGGTGTGTGGGAATCGGCAAGATATCTAAATGATCTGACCTTCCCAAAACAAAGAATAGCTTTCTTCAGAGCCAGATTTAACATTCTCCCCTCAGCACTCCTCCAGGGCAGGTATAAGAGAACACCAATAGCAGAATGGGTATGTATATGTAGTAAAGGAGAAGTCAAAGATATCTCACATGTTTTATTGTACTGTGAGTTACACTGAGGCTATAGGTCAGCATACATTCTCCCCTTATTAGAGAGATTGCCAGGGAGGGCAGACAATTTTTATGTAGGCTTTCTCCTCCAGGACTCAAACCCTGTCCATGAGAAAAATATTGGTTACAGAATTGTAGTTCTCAACTTGTGCCAATTTTTTGGAGATATCTCTAATAATTTTTGGAACATTATATTTACTCACCAACTTATCGGCTTCCCAGTCACATAAACTAGGGAGTGACCCTAACATTTTGAGAACATGTATTTTCTTAACAGGGATGTTATTATTTATTATTAATGTAAGTGCTATTTTTTAACATATTGTAAAGGGTGTCATCTATTGCTAGTCTATGACCGTAATATTCATTCATTCATTCATTCATATTCATATGTGCAAAAAGATAGAAAACAACATTAATTGTCACAATGAAAGAATGGATGGTAAAGATGATAGAATTGGCATAATTAACTGTTTATAGAGAAGAAATTATCTAGTTTTTTTCTACTTGGAAACCACTTCTTTGTGCTTGAAACTGAAAAAAATGAATCTTTAATTTTTGGCTTTGATGACTAGAATGACTTTGTTGTTATAAAAATGGTTTGAAATAGTTAGAAATGTAAAACAAAAAGCTGAGGTTGTATTTTTTTTTCTATTCTATTGCACTGAAAAAAAGTCAGAAGTCACTACTTGTTTTCTTTCTCTTTGCATCTCTCTTCTTTTATCTTTATCTTTCCTAAACAATTTTTTGTTTCTTTTTGTATTGTAACAAATATTAGTAAAAATATGAAAACTAAAATAATAATTAAACTTGCAAGAGTGGAATACGATATTAATTTTCATTATTGGAAAGTGAATGGGTTTAAGGAATGAAGTTTATGGTGAAATTTTTAAAATGAGATTTTTATAGGAATGTAGAGATGGATGTGTATTTAATATTAGAATTCTTTATTATGGTGGATGAATAACAGAAAAACAGAGTTGGAAGGGACCATGGAGATCTTTTAGTTCAACCCTCTGCTGGAGCAGGAGATTCTATACCATTCCAGACAAGTGGATGTCCAGTCTCTTTTTAAAAGCCATTTTATTGGTTAGGACCCAGTATTCAAGTCTGTCAATATTGTTTTGGATCTTGACCCTATCATCTGGGGTGTTGGCTCTTCCTGCCAGCTTACTGTTATTTGAAATCTGATGAGTTCCCCTTCTACTCCCTTATCTAAATAATTTATGAAGATATCGAAGAGTACTGAGCCTAGAATAGAACCCTGAGGTACACCACTGCTTACTTCCTCCATGCAGATGTAGTTTAATTTAGGACTACACGTCGAGTTAGTTACTAATCTGTCTGGTAGTGATGCTGTCTGTTCCACATTTTTGTAGCTTATCTTACTGAAATCCAAGTATACTATGTCCACTGCATTTCGCTGGTCCAGTAATTTTAGTCACATTGACAAAAAATGAAATAAGATTTGTTTGGAATGTTTTGCTTTTGACAAACCCATTTTGGCTTCTGATTATAACTTGCTTCTAGGTGTTTGCAGATCTGTTGCTTGATTGTCTTTTCCAGGATCTTCCCTGGTATTGATATCAGGCTGATTGCTTTGTACAGGGGTCAGCAACCTGAAACAGTGAAAGAGCCACTCGGAACCGGTTCCCTGACAAAAGGAAAAACTAGGAGCCGCAAAAAATGTACATGCGCGCATGCGGAGAACAGGGTTTGACTGAAGAGTGGAGCCAAGGCGAGATATAAACCTACCCTGCATATTTGAATTGATTGGTTGAACTTTTTTAGTCCACTTTTTTTTTTGGACTGCACATGGCAGAGGACTGGGAGCCGCAGGAGACGGCTGAAAGAGGCTTTGTAGTTTCCTGGATCTTTTTCTTTCTTTCTTTCTTTTTTGAAGATTTGGGAAGCACACCACAATAGTAATGGGGTAACTGAATTACCCTGACATCAACTGGGAGAGAAACTCTGCACCAAGTGGAATATCAAACAGTTTCTCGATCGACCTAGGAGACAACTTTGTCTCCCAAAAAGTTGAAAAGGAAATTAGGGGGTCAGCCATATTGGAGTTTAATTCTCACTAGCAGAGATGAAATGTTAATGTTGAAGTTCAAGTTGCAGGAACCAATGAGGGGGAGTGGGGATCACTTTAAGAGAGTTAATTTCAATAAACTTATAGAGAGTCTGGGAAGGATTCCATGGACGAGAATTCTTAAGGGGAAAACAACCAAGAAGCTTGGGAAATTTTTAAAAGTGAGATTATAAAAGCCCAATCCAGCATAATTTAATGAAGAAGAAAAATCTTCATCTCAAAAGAAATCAATGTGGTTGCATAACAAACTCTCTGGTCATTCTCCGTTTCTCCAGGATCTTTGAAAGATATAGTGTAATGGTTCCAAGATCATATCTGCCAGTTCCTTCAGAACTGTGGATGTAATCCATCAGGTGCTGGTGATTTGAATTCGTCTACGGTGGGCAGGTGTTCTCTTACCATTTTCTTGCCTATTTTAATTTGTATTCCTAGTCTTTTATACGGTAGTTAAGTTTTTGGTAGTGGAGGAAATTTGGGATTTTCTTTTCTTAAAACTACATTAATGAGACAAAATAACACAGTGATGGGAAAAAAAGTAAAAACATCAAATTGTAAGTGGGAATAGAAGGCAATGGGCTCCAACATGCTAGCTGAGTCAAGTATTTAACAAACCATTCAATGATGGTATAGTTTTAGATGTTGTGGACTGAGTAGTGGGCTCAATGGTTGATTCACGGATAAGTTTTTTTTCCATTCTAATTTTAGCTGGCTGATTCTTATTTGGTGCAGACTAGCTAATGTTTCAAGATACATTTGTGTAAATTGGTTTACAGAAAAGGAAATAATAGCTGGGGAAAAATCCCCTCTAAATTTTAAAATCTTAGATGAATTCATCAGCCGTATTTTTTTTACAGTAATTCCCTTTCCCCAAAGCTTTCTATTTAATATAGGATTATTTAGAAACATCCAGCTGTTCCTGTTCAGGTCTTATGTTTTGTTCAGAAGTAATTTAGAATAGCCATTGTTAGCCATTTCTTAAATTGGGCCAATTTATTCTAAAGTTATGTTTTGCTGGAAGTAAATTACATAACTCATGTACTATTAAAAAGAAATTGATTTGTCTTACAGCATTTGTCCACTAGATGGTAGGAAAAGACCAGCAAATATCTGAAGAGTTTATAGAAGAAATATGCCAGAAATGAAAGTGTTTGGAGATTAAGGCTGTGCAAAAGAGATTTGAAAGATGTGGTTCACAAACCTGTTAGAAAGAACAGAGCACACTCCACTGAAGCATGAAATCATTTCCATTCATTGCAAGGCTTGTGCATCTGCTTTGAAAACTGATCCCAATTGTGTCTGCTCTTTTCCCCACTGCTGGTTCGAGATGAAATATTGTGTATGCACATTTTGTACCACAGACTGGCAACTAGGGAAAGTTTTTGAAGTAGTAGTGCAGCAATTCAGTCCTTTAAAGATAGGTTTTTAATGCTGTGTTAGTGTTTTTTTTTGCAAAGCACCTCCTTTATTGCTTTATACTGCCCTATTGCAAATGGTGTGTGCCTATATAAAATCATAAGACTGGAAGGGATCTTGGAAATCTTCTAAGCCAACCACCTGCCCAAGGTAGGAGTCCTTATATGGTCCCAGACAAATGAATGTCCAATCCAGTATCGACAAAGGTTCATTTCTCATGATAACTTTTCATATCTGCTGGTTTACTGCAGTAGGCTTGATCCAAATTTAATGATGAATAACTATTAAAATCAATATAATTTGGGTAATTTGAAAAAAACCCTTCTTTCTCTAAGGACAGTGTGAACATGATTACAGGATTTCTGTTATTACAATTACTACTTGCGGGAAGTTTTAAGGTCATTATGAAATCAAAGTACAGTTGAAAATAATGTGTATACTCTAACTGTATGAATGGTAGCAAAGTGGATTGAATTAACGTTTGTTTTTATGGAATCAATATTGCCTTCATGCAAAATCCAGAAATATGCCCTAATAATGAGAGTTATATTAATTGGAAACAATGTTGCCACCTTGAGAACAATTTTTCCTCTATGACCAAACTGCAAATCATAGGTAAATAATGAAATAAACTAAGTAGCTCAAAATGTTATTTTGTCTCTTAATATGGCATACCTCAGAAGAGGTAAAGATAAAATATGTATTGTTATGCAAAATACCATGTCGCTTTCAAATAGGCCGAAAGATCACTCGCAAGAATGCTATATTATGGAATGGAGAAAATGGATTGAGTTTATCCAGAACAAGTATAGGGTTAAGAAGTTTCATGTAGCATTTGAATAAGTCTTCTTTCTTTTTTCTTTTAGTTTCTTTATATATATTTAATATTATTAAGGTTTGTTTTATCCTATATAAGCTAGAGAGTGATGGATTTTAGAGTTTATAGTTTTTAGTATATGGTTGTTTATGATTGTTTTCTTTATATATACCTTGTATTTAGCTCTGGGAAGTCGGGGGGGAGGGGGGGAGGGGGGAGAGGTAGGGGGGGAAGGGATTTTTAAAGAAAAATTGTATGTTAAAACTTTTTAATAAAAAAAAAATACCATGTCGCTGTGTTATAATTTGTTATTCTGAGTCATTGCCAATTTCTACTGAATGATCACCATTCCTGAGCCATATCTTTTGGGAACTTATCTGGGCACTACAAAAGTGGTATTGGGGAATGTTGTCCATTTCTGGTCAGAAGGCTGAGAAAAAAATTACAGTAGTTTGGTGTAGTGGTTAAGATGCTGGCCTAGAAACCAGGAAGCTGTTACATTCTAATTCTGCTTTAGACAAGAAAGGTCATCTGCTGGGTGACCTTAGGCCAATTATTCTCTCTCAGTTCAACCCACCTCAAAGGGTTCTTGTTCTTGAGAAAATAGGAGGAAGGAATGTTATGGATGTTCACTTCTTTGAGTAACTTATAAAGTAATAAAGGCATAATAAAGATCAAATAAATAAATTTAATAAATAAATCCAGTGAATAAAATACTTTTGTCTGTTGCTAAGTTGAATTGAAAAACATTTCTCATAGTTAGAGATTCCCCTACCATCTCCTAATCCCCAACTTCTCAAAATTAGGAGGTGAGCCTCATTTCTGCCAACCTTAAAACACTGAAATAAGGGAGCAAAGGAGGTCATTGGAGTTTAGCACAAGGGATAATCCTCCCCATTTCATATCTGGTAAATTAATATAAATCCTTACCATCCACTCCCTTATTTCATGCCATGCACATGTATAAGAAAAAAACCTGATTTTTTTATCACCATATAAGGCTATCTGAGGGACACGGTGGCTCAGTGGGTTAGGACGCTGAGCTTGTCGATCAGATGGTCAGCAGTTTGGCGGGTCAAATCCTGAGTGCCGCATAACAGAGTGAGCGCCTGTTACTTGTCCCAGCTTCTGCCAACCTAGCAGTTCAAAAGCACGTAAAAATGCAAGTAGAAAAATAAGGACCACTGCGGTGGGAAGGTAACAGCATTCCATGCACCTTTGGCGTCTAGTCATGCCAGCCACATGACCACGGAGACGTCCTTGGACAAGCGCTGGCTCTTCGGCTTTGAAATGGAGATGAGCACCAGCCCCTAGAGTTGGAAACGACTAGCACGCATGTGCGGGGAAAACTTTACCTTTACCTTTTAAGGCTATCTGGCATTTGCACGTAGTTTTCAAATATGAGAACATTTTTTTAAAATTGAAAACTGCATTTATTAAATTTAACAGAATAACATAATATTCCTTATGAAAGACAAAGGATATTCTGAGCAGCGGTTGTATGTTCTCTGCATGCTACATGACAAAGATTCTTGAATTCAGAAGATGAAGTTTATAATTGGTCAACTATATTATAATGGAGCTCCATTATAAAGAGCTCCTTTCTTGTTGTATCCAGGCTCCTTATTTTACTCTGCCTGGTATTTTTTTCCTTTGTTCTGAGCTTTGTTGCTTCGTTTGTTCTTTCTCTGGGAGTTCCCAAACCAGCCTTTAAAGAGAGATGTAATCTTGCTTGGCTTTTTCGCAGCACCTAAAGAAAATCAAAAGCAAAGTTAGGTCCAGCCATTGGAGGATGAGGATGAGGGATACAGTAAATGAATAGGGCTGTGCCAGGATCCTTAGCATAAAGATGATAGTTCTTTAGATTTTTCTAATGCTATGTACTGCTCAATGCAAACATCTTTAGAACTGGGTTTTCATCTTATGGGACATACAGATATATATGGGTGGAGGGATTATATGTAAAAAAAGTGAAAATAATTCTGGGAGTAATCCTGCTGGCTATTTTTACATAATAATGATTAGCTTAAACATAGCTTGTAATTTTTTTGTGCTTGTGCAGCGTGCTGACCCATAACTGTAGTACAGAGACTATTTGCAGAATGCAGTTTTTATTCCATTTTGTAGGAATAGAATCTGAGGGATATAAAATAACTGCTCTGCTTAGCTCAGCATTAGTTTTTCCCCAGTTTTTTATAGACATTCTTTTTGTGTCATTATTTGTTTATCCATATTAGAACAAGAAAGCAGAAACTGTGTCCAGACATGCAGATTTCAGTCTAGTTTTAGAAAGGTAGTAATCCATTTTGTGCATAAGCTATGTCCATGGTTGATTCTGGATATGCTCAGTGATAGATTGTGGACATTAACATATTTTAGCAGGAGAACCATATATTGTTAAAGGAAAAAGGTTATTCTTCAGAGCTTTAGGAGGTGCTGCTAGGAATTAAACCTGGGGACTTTGTATGTAAATCATGTGTGTTCTGCCTGTAAACTATTGTTCTACCTTGTTAAGGTGAAGAATAGAGGAAATGAGGGATAGTGCTAAACCATATTTGAGTTATCTTACCACAAGAAACTCCAGGATCCATGTAGTTTAAGTAAGAAAATTAATGATGTGTACTGGGTTCGTTGCACAGGAATGAAGACGAGGCGAGTGAATTCAGCAAAGATCATGGTTTATTGCTTGCAGGATCTGAACTGGAGAACTGGGCTGCAGCTGCAGCAATTTATAGCCTGGCCCCTAGGCGGCAGCCAATAGGTTTAAAGCAACCTATTACCGCCTAGGGGCAGCCAATAGCAGCACTGGAGACAGGGTGTCTGAGGTGCTGGGAGCTATTAGCTAGCTCCAGCTTACCACGAGGTGTTACACTCAAGCCCAATACATTACAATTAACATTTTAAATTTTAAAAAGTTAAAAATATATGAGCTGACAAGTCATGAAAATTTCAGAGGGCAACCTGCTAGAAGCCATTGAAATTATACTTCAATGTAATTTTTGATCTTTGACTCTAAAATATCATGGAATTTAGCTACTATATAAACGTAAGAACGTATGAGTCAAGACTGTTACAGAACCAGAATGGAAAATTCATGAGAAGGGGGAGGGGGGATTCAGTTTTCATAGAGCTGTATAACTTTCAAAGTCTTCCAACCATTAATTTCAGACATATGGGGCATACTGTTGTAGTACAGAGCATAGCATTTATACGGTGGACAAATAAACTTTTCCTGGAATCTGGAGCTTTGGTAATGATCTGACATTTTTCTTCTTCAAGTGCTTTAAAAAAACTTTTTAAAACAACAACAACAACAACAACAACCCGGCACTGCAATAATAATATTTATTTTGATCTGATCTTCCTTTAAGAACACAAGGCTGAAACCAAGATATTTCTAGTCCAGCATTTCAGATAATTTTGTGCATTGAAAGTATCATTTCTGCCAGCTGCTCTGAACACAAATTGCCAGGAATTACATTTGAGTGTAGTGAATGGGAAGAAATCCTATCTGCATCGAAGTCAAACATGAAAACTTAAACCTGATCTCTTAATCAGATTAGATCTGTCCATTTGGACAGTGGGCAAAGCCAGTCTAAATTAAGAAAACCAAATGTTAAATACGACAGGGATTGTCAACCTTTTCACCCGTTTTACCACTTTTAGGGTATGGCAACATCCAAGTACCACCAGTCACCTAGCAAGGTGTCAAAAACTTGATGATCAAAAAAAAAAAAAAAGGAAAAAAGTGCTGAAGCACAGGTAGTCCTTGACTTATAACAGTTCACTTAGTGACTGTTCGAAGTTACAATGGCACTGAAAAAAGTGCCCCCCAAGCCACAGCTGAGCAAGACACCTGCCTGCCCGCTCGGCGGTGCTTTTCTTACTGTCCGAGGTTTTCATTGTTGTATTTCTGTTGAGGATTAGCAGTGGGGGTGGGGTGGGGGGTGTTTGGTTTTTATTCCCCCGCCCCATCTTCTGGGTGGTTGCAGCTCCAGCAGGAGCCTGGTGCTGCTCCTGGTGCTTCTGCTGAGCCCTGACAGCCCCAAAGAAGCGCTGATCCTGGCACTTTCGCTGAGCCCTGACATCCCTGCAGCTCCAGCCATTTCTCGCTCAGGCTTGTGTGGTGCTGCCACAGGTTCAGCCCCTCCCCCGCTACTACTTTTCTAGGATGGTTGTGTACCACCTGCCAGGTGCCAATGTACCACAGGTGGTACCCATACCAGTGGTTGAAAAGCCCTGGACTAGATGACCTCAAGGTCCCTTCCATCTCAGTTACTGTTGCAAGCCAACAGTTCTGTAAACTCCATCCCCATCTCCCTCTGCATGCCTGCCTGGAGACGCTTAAGCTAAAGCTACTTACTTTAGTGGCAACTGCAATTGGAGAGTTCTCCACCACCACCCCTCTGAAGAAGCTTGAACTGCCTAGCAACAAATGTTTTTTTTTTAAAAAAGCCTGCTGCCTGCTTGGGAGGCAATTTACAGTAACGTATTGTAGTTCCTGAAACCTGAAACAGCTGACTGGCGGCCGGAAACAGTCTGCAGCAGTGGTGGGAAAAGTCTCTCAATTCAGGGAGCCAACAGAGGAAATAATAAGTCAAATCTTTGTTCATTTAATGACCCATTTGATTCAATTAATGGGTTTGTTTTTAAAATGTTGTAATATTGAGTCTGATTCATCTGATGATTATGAGCCTAAATGTGCAGGCTCTATTAGGCTCGTACATCAGGGACTACCTGTATTGTTTCTATTGACCTCAAGTCTTTTCTTCCCCATCTAGACCAGACATATCAAACTCGTGACATTGCGAGATGTATTGGGACTATTTTGCCATTGCCGGCAATGGGGTGGGCGTGGCTTCCAGATGACACATCTGGCCAGCGAACACCCCTGATCTAGACAGTCAGGTGATGACTGGTCCACGATTAAGGTATAAAATTGGATATTATCAACCAAATCAGGAAACTAACTCCAAGGGGGGGGGCAAACTATAGTTTACATAAGATAGGCTATAGTAGCAAAATCATGCATAATTTCCTATTTCTTTCCTTCCCTCACAATTGGAAGGAGGGATAACTCATCTGAATATTTTTCTAATACTTTCCTACATCCTTGGGTTTAAAGCAAGCTTCAGCACCCGTTGTTAAGACTCCTGGATATTTTTTCCCCAAGATAATTTCCATGGGTCCCTACATGGATGATGCCTCTCAACAGTTCATGTAGACGTTAAATGAAATAAGGGAGTATTAGAGTACCTGAAGGCATGATCTTCAGTCTCCTACAAGGCCTGACTGAAATTGTCCAAATAGGAAGGATTGGAACCGGTGCAAAATAATGTATATTATACATTATATATTATATACACATGAGGTCTGTGTCCTTTCTAAGACATCCTACCTTGAACATTTCATTCTCCATTATGGCTTTAATGGAACAAATATATATACTGAACTAGGAGCAAATTGTACTGATCATAAAGCCAAGTTTTGCAGGGTTTTTTTGTGTGTGCCTTTGAATCAGTCTTGATTCCTGGTGACTGCCTGGACAAGTCCCTGCAGTTTTCTTGGCAAGACTTCAGAAGTGATTTGCCATTGCCTTTTCCTTCTTAGGGCTAAGAGACAATGAGTGGTTCAAGATCACCCAGCTGTTTTGTGTCCAAAGCAGGACTAGTACTCACAGTCTCCCAGTTTCTAGCCTTAACTACTATACCAAACTTGCCTTCACACAAACCCAGTACACCTACCCAAAATGGAGATGGACATACCTATATTTGGTATAGTATATTGGATACCCCAATGTATCTAACTGACATACTGACTGGCTACTGACTGCTTGTCTGTATATATTATTTAGGAATTGTTAGACAATTTCCTCAATATATCAGGGAGACAGTGGGAGGCAGTTTCCTTGCCATGCTTCATCATGTATTAGTTCACCTAATTTCACTGCAATTCTTAAAGAAAAAAAATGACACTTGTGTTCACAGAAGCATTGGCTGAGGCAGTGATATTTTTTCAGCTGGGGCTTCCATGTGCTTTAGTATCAGTGAAAGGACCAGTGGATCCTGTGTGACCTGTTTGGTTAATGACTACGAAGATAGTAGTTAGTCATTCTGTTATATTCGTCTTTGCTGCCATCGTACAGCACCATTTCCTGTAAATTGGTGTGCAGGGTGAAGCTGAATTAGGTTCAGAGTTCAGCTTTAATTTTGTTGTTTGGAGAGGGAAGTGTCAGTTTTGATTCTTGTTTTAGTGAAGTGGTTAGTTTGAAGTTTAAGTTTAAGTTTTATTGAATTTTTATACCGCCCTTCTCCCGAAGGACTCAGGGCGGTGAACAGGGCATATAAATAGAAATACAAAAGTTAAAAAGGATTAGATTATTGCCCAATTAAAACAATCAAAATATAAAAACATTAAAACCTTAACATTCCCCCATCAGGCCAGGCCAGCTTGTTCGAATAGATGGGTCTTTAACCCGCGCCGGAAGGAGCGAAGATCGGGCGCCATCCGGAGCTCGACCGGCAGTTGGTTCCATAAATCCGGGGCGCCCACAGAGAAGGCCCTCCCCCTGGGGGCCACCAGCCGGCATTCTCTGACCGGAGGCACCCTGAGGAGGCCCTCTCTGTGGGAACGCACAGGGCGGAGGGGAGTCGACGCCGGCAGCAGGTGGTCCCTGAGGTATTCCGGACCCATGCCATGTAAGGACTTAAAAACCATGAAGGTTGTAAGGATCCAGTGAAAAGTAGAAACAGAGGATGCAATACATCATTTTCTTGCACAAACACAGTCCTCTTTAAATCAGAGTTATACTGGAACAGTTTCTGATATAATGTGACTAACCAGAGCTGTATCTTGGACAAGAGCTAAACATAATGTCAAAACAAGAAAAATGTCAAGCAAGTTTTCAGTCTGAAGTTGATTGGGAGGATTTTTTTGGGGGGGGGAAACATTTGAGTTTTAAATATTGTACTTACGAGAAAATTTTAGCCTACATTTTAAAGTTCAAATCTTTAGAGGGTATTCACTCTGATATGAATAAAAGTATGAATTGATATGTGATAAAGTAAAATTTCCAGAAACAAATGGGAAATGCAAGTAATCACATGATCACAACATGCAAATAGATTAAAGTATTTATAGATTAAAATTGAATAGTGATTCAGTGAACTTGATAAAGAATCTATATAATATGGTCATAAAACCAAAAT
The DNA here is from genome assembly GCF_947247035.1 of Vipera ursinii. Lineage (NCBI taxonomy): Eukaryota > Metazoa > Chordata > Lepidosauria > Squamata > Viperidae > Vipera > Vipera ursinii. Next base: position 35,684,681 of record NC_139517.1, read on the forward strand.
TTATCACAAGGTTTTTCTACAATAAATATAATTTAGCTTTGATTGCTTGTATATGATTGTTACCCAGGCAATGTCTGTATGTAGAATCAGGAATGATTAAGAGTAAAAAATGGTTTATTTTCTTTGTATAAAAAATAACACATTTATAATCTCTTACCTCTGTGTCCAGACCTGCTTTCACTGGAGTGACTCTTCCTATCTGGTTTTCTGAAATAAGAATAATCGTGCAACATTAGAAATTTGTTACTAAATACCATAAGCGTGTTTCCTCTTTTCTCCGACTAATAAGTAAACAAATTTGCTGTTTGTAACATTCCACATGACAACTTGTTCCCCATTTAACAGATGCTTAAATAGGATTGATTCTAATGTAATTATATATAGTTACAATTTCAGGACAACAGTCTTCAAGATATGGAACACCCCCTCCCCTCACCCATTCTAGTTTTATGATTCATGGTAATATTAAATTACAAATTACATAAAGAGAAAATGGAAAATAAAATTGACAACCATCTGCACCATTGCAGTAAAAAGTAAAATATAGTGCACTAAATAAAAATCACTGGAATAGTTAAGTTTCTCTTATGAGTTCTTTCATATGTGAATGTTAAGTACAAAATAAAGTAAAGTAAATGAACATCTTAAGGGCTTCTGTTTGTCTCGCATAGGGGTAGGCAACCTTGGCTCTTTTATGACTCGTGGACTTCAACTCCCAGAAATGGCTGGCTCAGGAATTCTGGGAGTTGAAGTCCACAAGTCATAAAAGAGCCAAGGTTGCCTACCCCTGGTATCGCAGTTACAAGCAGTTCTTGACAACTTATTTTGTTTGAAGCTACAACGGCACTGAAAAAAGTGACTTGTGAACGTTTTTCACACTTACAACCATTAAAGCTTCCCCAGGGTCACATGATCAAAATTTGGATGCTTGACAAATGGCATATATTTATGGTGGTTGCAGTGTCCCGGGGTCATGTGATCACCTTTTGTGACCTTTAGACAAGCAAAGTCAATTTAGGAAGCCAGATTTACTTAACAACCATGTTACTAATTTAACAACCAGATTACTAACTTAACAACTACAGTGATTCACTTAAACACTGTGGCAAGAAAGGTTGTAAAAGATTGTGACACACTTAATAATTGTCTCACTTAGCAACAGGAATTTTGGTCTCAATAGTGGTTGTAAATCAAGGACTACCAAGTATATTGAAACTGAAACAGATTTAAAGCCAGGAAATATGCCTTTAAATTTTTAGGCTATTGCCAAAAAAATGCCAGCTCTTCAGTGCAATGGAATTTTTCCCAGAGTCATGACATTATATTACTACTCATGACATGAAAAAGTAAAAAGGGGATTGGCATTGCTAGGAAGGGTATAGCAGGACTGATACTTGGCTACAATGAAGTCAGTAAGATTTTGTCAGGCAACCTTAAATATGACCACTATCCCAGTTTATTCTCTAACCATTGATGCAGAAGAGAAGGAGGCGACTTGTCAATTTTATGATTAAGTTCAATTTGAAATTGACAAAACATGCAACTCAGATATGTTGCTTATGACTGGATACTGGAGTACCAACATTGGAAATATTGATGACAAAAACGTAGTTGGCTTAGGAAATTGAAATAAAATGGAAGGAATTCTGCAGTTAACCCTGCAAATATCTGAGAAAGACACTTCTATATTGGGTGATATGAAATAAACTTTTGAAAGTTTATAAAATAAGCATGGAATTTAAATGTTTAATGTGGAATATAAATGGGGTAAATGGCCCCCCAAAAGAAAAAAGATACCTGAGAAAATTAAAACTGGATGTAATTTGTCTAGACTAGGAAACATACTGTACATGAATGAATTTATAAAAATTTGGGAAAAGAATTTTTGCAATCAAAATGATATTATCTGATGACAAAGACACATGTGAGGTTGAGATTAAATGAGAATGAAACCAGGATTGCACTAGTGGGGGGCTATGCCCAAAATAATAACAAAGCTATATTTTACAATATATTTTACAATAGATCTATTTAAAAATGAGTGGAGTTGGAATTAGATACATCTAATTTCATACATCTACTTTCAAAAGAAAGAAACAAGATTTAGTGTTAGAAGATGCAAAAAAAGAGGAAGATTGGGTTTACTGGATTTAAAATTGTATTTCATTGCTCAGTGTTTTATAGCAGCAGCTCCCAAATTTTTGGGCACCAGGGACTGGTTCCATGGAGAAAGGTTTTTCCACGAACTGGAGGGGGCATGCCTGCATCCCATGATTGGACTTGGCTCGTTTGCATCTTCTGGTGCATGGACCGGGGGTTGGGGACCTGTTTTATGCAATAGATGTTTCTGAGAAATTTTTATTTATTTATTTATTTTTATTTTAATCCCATTTATATCCCGCCCTTCTCCAAAGACTCAGGGCAGCTTACAATTTAAAGCACAAATCAATGTGCTTAGCAATATAGTTAGAAGATCACAACCTGAAGCTTGGACCACATGGATATTTATACTATGATAAAGGTGATATGAACTTTAAAAGTCATTTTATTATTTAGAATGTGAAATAAATTTAAGCCCAGTTTGTGACCAAAAACACTTTTATGAATCTCAGCTCAAGAAGTGTATTACAGAAGAGAACAACAGATAAACATAAATGTTTGTGGTAACAGGACCTTTTGGAAAATTACCAAGGCAAATTTAAAATCAAATAATAGCAGAATAATATAGTTGTCCATGTTTCTCCCATTTACAGTTATTTGAAAGATTAAAAATAGATAAAAAGACTTACAGTATGGTGCAAAGTAAGTCAGAATTTGAAATACAACTATGAACTCATAATGATCATGTAATTGCTAAAATGTACAAACCTTGGTTGAAATTTGAAACAGAAAAAGAAAGGTTAAAAATGTATGATAAAGTGGGATAAAAATTTGGTTTTATAAAATGATGTATGATTGTTACATTATGCTATAGAAATTATCTAGAAGGCACTTGGAAATGTGAAAATATGACAGGACATTTATCATGCATGATGGACATATGAAAAAGCTAAAAAAAAGTTTGGATCCAAATGCTTATTTTGATACAGAAGATACAAAGATCAATATTCAATTGAAGACTTTTTTTAAAGGATTAATGGATAAATAGCCATGGAAAATTATTTCAAAATCTGATCACAGTAGCAAGATTACTTGTATGCATAGAGATGGAAAGATCTCCCACTATGGAAGAATGGTTGTGAAGCAGACAGATTTTCTGAAATAGATAAATTAGCTTGTTTGATTAGAAAAGAGACTGGAAGTCTCTTATGAACCTTCTGCATAAAAATGAAAAAAATGAACTTGTGACTTACAATTTGATGGTGAGACAGGATTGATAATATGATGTAACTTTAGAGAGAGGTTAAATATATATTTATAGTTAGCACTGCTGTGAAGGATACAGGAATTCACTTATTTAACTTTTTTATTTTTTTCTCTTTTTCTTTAACATTTTTCCTCTTTCTTGCACTTTTTTTACTTTATTTCTTTTTCTTTTTTCTTCCCTATTAAAAAGTTTTAATAAAAAGTATACATTAAAAAAGAGATTTCATTTTCCTTCACTAGGCTGGGAATATTATGATTGCCTGTGGAATTGTCAGTGTAGCAGCCGTAGCAAAAATCTTACCTACCCCTTTAGAAAAACATTTGTTAGAACCATGCACAAATGGAACTTAGCATCCTATAACCAGCAGACAATAAATGGAGTTTGGTGACCAATCTCAAAATATTATATGAATAAGTTTGTGTAAATATTATGAGAGTTTTTTTTTAATCCCATTTATATCCCGCCCTTCTCCGAAGACTCAGGGTGGCTTACAATCTAAGGTACAAATCAATGTGCTTAGCAATAGCCTTCATCCTATGTATATGCCTGCTTATTAGGGCTTTCGCTCCCCCCAAGCGGCATTATTACAAAGTCAGCTTATTGCTCCCAACAATAAGAAATATGTCATATATCTACTTTTCTGACCTAAGAAGTTTGGAGTCAGTGTTGCACAATCCCTAAGAGACATCACTATATTTGAATTTAATTTGAACTTGGTTAAAACTTGTTCAAGGTTTGCATTTAAATTTTATTTAGTATATGGCAAAAATGTTAAAAAGTACATCACAATTACATTCTCAATGCCAAATATAAAACTATTTACTTTAGTTACAAATTTAAAAGTAGACTATAGTTCTCAACTTACAACAGTTCATTTAGTGACTGTTCAAATTTACAACAGCATTGAAAAATGTGACTTATAACTGTTTTTCAGTTATGACCTTTGCAGCATCCCCATGATCATGTGATCAAAGTTCAGATACTTGGCCACAGACTCATATTTATGATGGCTGCAGTGTTCCCGGATCCTGTGACCCTCTTTTATGACCATATCACAAGCAAAGTTAATGCGGCAACCAGATTCACTTAACTACAGGTTTTCTAACTTATCAAATGCAGTGATTTACTTAACAACTGTGGCAGGAAACATCGTAAAATGGGGCAAGATTCACTGCAGAAATGTCTCACTTAACAACAGAAAGTTTGGGCTCAGTTGTGGTTGTAAGTCGAGGACTGCCTGTAGTCAATACATGGTGGAGTTGCCTATAGAAAGTCTCCTGGGTTTCCCTGATATGCATTCAGAGGCCATTGTTCCACAGTATGTCTCTCTCTGTCTGTCTACCTGTCTGCTCTGGAGCCCCGCAGCTATATTTCGAAGAGGAGAGCCTTCCCTATTTATGGAGGAGACTAGCGCACCTGCTAGTCCTAATTCTATTGTGGCCCCATAGCCCCGTAGAATGGGTAGAGCTGAAAGGCTCTGAGGGGGGAGATAGAATAATATAATAATATACCCGCTAACTCTGTTTAATTTTCACATACCTGTTAATATGCAAGTTATCTTTTTCATCAGCAGCACCAGGATTCTTTATTTTCTCCCCTTCTAACTTTTTTGTGATGTTCTGCTCCTCTGGGGTTGTATTAAGGAAGGCATGAACATTCTCTATTTTGAGATGTGCTGGTTTGATTTCAGGAGTAGGGGATCTCTTAGAAAATACAGCAGTTGGATCATTTTCTTCTTTTGTTTCCTTTGCTTGAGTAGTGGGGTTCTGAGTACTCTTCTTATTCTTTTTCTTTGTCTCAGGTGCATATTGAGATTCTCTCTGAGGAGGTAGGCCCTGAGGAGGGGAATATTTGGAGTTTGAATTTTAATTTCCATTTGCTATAATTCTGTAAACTGGAGTAGACAATTTGTAAGTTTGAGACTTAACATCCCAGTATTCTGACTCTTTCTGTATTTCAGCTTCCAACTCTTGTACACTACAGTATATACAAGTATAAAGGGAATGGATTTAAAATGTCCTTTGTCTCTACCTCAGGTATTAAATGAGATACTATTGTGTCATGCTATGTCATTATGCCTCCAGGAATCTCACAGTATTTTTCAGCTAGGGTCAACACCATTTCTGCTGGTTTGGAGGAGTTGAGGAAGGTTAAAGTGTTGCTCCTGAGATAGTGGACAGCATCCTTGGGAGCGTGCACACAAACACCTGTGTTTTAGATGCATATCCCTCCTGGCTAGTGAAAGCTTCCTGGGAGGTGACAGGTGGGTGGACTCTGACAGTGATTAATGCTTCTGTACGGGAGGGGGTAGTGCCCCAGCACTAAGTAGATTGCCCAAAGAAGTTGTGGGTACTCCATCACAGAAGGCTTCCAAAAAGAGACTGGACAATCATTTGTCTGAAATGATATAGGATCTCCTGCTCAAGTGGGAGGTTGGACTAGAGATCTCTGTGATCTCTTCCAACTCTATTTTTCTGTGTTCTAACTCAATTCGAGATTTCATCTGTTAACATCCCAGCCTGTGACTTTAATCTGAGATTGAGGCAAAGGTTTAATTCATTCTCCAGCAGGAGAAATTGCAGTTTCTGTTAAGATTCCTAATGTATTTCAGCTGCCAACTCCCATATGTATATACAAGCACAGAGGAAATAGATTTAAAATCTCCTTTGCCTCTACTTCAGCTGTTGAATGAAATAGTATTGTGTCACCTTATGTCTTTGCAGATCCCAGAAGTCTTACAGTATTTTTCAGGTAGGGTCTATACCCTTTCTGCTGGTTTTTGGGAGTTGAGGAAGGTTAAAGTGTGCAATTAATGTATTGAGCCTTGCAGGAATTGAAGGCATCCATTTTATCTCCTAAAATGTTTACTCCCCATTTTGAGTTGTTTATTTCTAATTTGAGTGGGTCTAGGGAGAAAAATAAATGCCATAATACTGCATTCCTTTAAATGGAGAACATAAAATTTGACACGGGTGACACTATACTATCACGGGCTAATCAGTATGTGATTCCTGAAAGAAACAAAAAAAGCTTATTGCCACAAGAAGGTTACAGATAGCCTTCATTTAGTGACCACAATCCGGACCGACATTTATTAAGTGAAATGGTCAGTGAGTGAAACCGCAACTGTGATTATGGTCTTTCGTTTTCTTTACAGATCTGTAAAGATCATAAATATGAGTACTGCTCATAAAGTTACTTTTTTATCACTATTGTAACTGTGAATGACTGTTAAACAAGGCAATTACTAACCAGGGACTACCTGCATTGTTCTTTGACTTAGACAGAGAACTTAGTTCAGCCTCGCCCCTTGTTCCTACCAATATACGGTATATCTCTTGCCTACAATACCACTGTCACTTAAGAGCATAGGAAGCATCCTGCTCAGTGGTGGGATTCAGCCGGTTCGCACCACTTCGGCAGAACCGGTAGCTAATTTTTTGTTGCCCAGGCCCAGAATGGACTTCCGGAAGTGGAATCCACATAGAGAACCGTTTGTTCACATAGTTGAATCTGACCACTGATCCTGCTGGATTAAGTCAAAGATCTATCTAGTTCAACGTTTTGTGGAAAACGATGATATGATCAGTCAGAAAATTCATAAGAAGGACAAAAGGGAGATAGCCTTCTTCCATTATTGTTCTTTTGCAACTTTAGAGTACATTATATCTATTCTGCTACTTAATTCTTTTGCAAACAGTATTGCGCAGTATGGGAAGTAACTCTGCATATTAAATGAGTACCTTGCCTCAAATTTTGTTACAGTTTTGGATGTGAGAGAAAGAGATGAAGACCAGTTGACTTGTTTGGAAATGCAAATTTGGCTGGCTGTGAGATCTTTGCTCAAATCAGGTACATTCCTGGAGCAATTAACTGATTCTAATAGTACCAGAAAAGTTATGTGCTCCGAAACAAAGATCCGTTTTCTGGAAATTAAATATATATCTGTAAATAAGGGGTCCATTCATTTCCAGTAAGGGAAATGAAAGATTCTTTTCTCTTTGTTGTGCTCCCTGATCATTCCCAGGACTTCAGAATTAATATCACTGAAGAGAGTCTTACTTTAGGTTTCAGAGGTGGAACTTGAGGTGCACCAGGATTCTTCAATTTTTTGTTCTTCAACTTCTGCTGTTTGAAATTTATTTCTGAAGATGGCCGTAGTAGTTCTATAATCCTGATCCAGCTGTCGAAAAGGTCTAGTTGCTCATGTCGTGGAGGATGCAGCTGAAGGTAGTATGTGCGGCCTGTGACTAGTTTAATTCGCAGCTGCTTCTTTTCCAAGTTGTGAACTGAGATCTTGACCAAGGACAAAGGTAATATCCTATGTGATACAAAATGGTTTCGAAACATTGAATGACATTTAGATGTCATGTACCTCAAGATAATATTTAAAAGATTCACATGTAGGAAAGCATTTCAGGTTCACTTATTAATTATGGACAGCTGGTTCATCTTTATATTTTAATAGATGGGTGTTGATATAGATCAATATCTTGTGCTGGTCCTTTTAAGCTTCAGTATTTTAGCGAGTAAACTAATGGAGAGATACAGGATCTGTTGCTTAGACAAAATTTACTAAAACATTTTTAAATCCTCAACAAGACAATATTCGGAAGTAGCTCAGGCAGATGCTACCTAATTCACTGAAGCAACAAGGAGAAAGAAATATAGAACACTGATGTAAGAGAACATTTTAATATATAAATGTATATAAATGTAATAAAATAAAATAAATACGGTAAATAAATAAAATAAATAATAGTTCAGAGTTAAGCACTGATGATATTATCTAGTTTGGTAATGAAAGGTTTGCAAAAAAGCCATCAAGCCCACAAAGTACCAAATACTCCAAACCCTAGATTTTCAAGATTCCATTATTATATTCAGTCCCAATAAATGTGTTTTTAGCCTAATAGTTGATTAGCTGATCTAGTATAACATTAGTTAGTGAAGCTAACATCAATCTTGCAACTCGTTTCTGTATCTCTTCCTTCTCTTTATAATTCAGTATGTTAGTGAGATATAGCTTCAGAATGTTATCTTGCTGTAGATGTTAAAAATGATTCTGCCCCTTTTGCCTAAGCTGTGGATCCTATTTATCTATAACAAGGTTATCTTCTTACTCCATTCAATGTATAGTTTTAACAGGGTATACAGTATTTTGAAAAAGGTATGTGCAAAATTTTAGGGAACTGTTTTATGAAAATTGCATTTGTGTTCCTAATATTTTTTTTTTGGTTTGGATCTCCCTTGTTTCAAAAATCTGCAGTTGCTGAAGGGAGTTTGGATTAGAGTTCAGAATTAATTAATTAATTCTGCACTCTCCTATTATTTGGTCACAAAGGCAAAAATGCTGCAATTACAGAAGAATAGAGAAAAAGTTAATTTTCTTAGTTAGAGCAATCTAAGGCATGAAACAAGATTTTACAAGATTTACAGTTCATAAATAAACTGGTCTGGAATTTCTATAAAGAGAAATTGCTCTATTATCATTCCATCCAATTCAAATTTATATTGTGTTAACATATTATAACCATGTAACAATATTATACCAATCCATTGGTAGGTATTTAACCCAATTCTGAATATAGATTTAGGAATTATTAATTCAGATTAAGCACTGGTGTATTCATTTGTCATATTGTATATTAAAGGTAGGTATTTTGTATTGGCTCATGAATAGAACAAAATCACTTTTATTGTTTTTGTGTAAAAAGAAAGAACTGAATGCACTAAGCAATGTGGTTATGAAAGAGTTTGGGGAAGAACATCAGGGGCAAGGAGGTCCTTAGCAGGTTAGATGATAAGATGATAGTTCAGAAGTTACTATCTTAGAATGATTTCAATATGGAACATTATCATCTGGACATGATTGTGATAACATTGAAAGACTTACCTTTTAAGTTCTAAATTCTCCATAGTGTGCTGATGGAATATGGATGTGGATTCCAAAATACATTCTTCAAGTGGATAAATATAGCTTGCCACAAGCAGGGTATCAGGGACTGGTTGCATGTGAACGGTAGAAGTGACTCCAAGTGTAATGACTCTCTTCCTATTGTGGATGTCACTTGGTTTACCTTTCTTGTCGATCTAAGTCACATGATAAAGGTTTTTGATATTAGTATTACCTTGTATTTAAATATATTACAAATACATTAAAAGAATTTATTATTGTCATAATATATAAAATATTTAACCCTTAATGGTTTATATTTATTTATGCAATTTATTTTCCACCTCAATCCAGACAGACTCTAGGCATTTTATAGCATCTGTTTCCAATCCACCAAATGATCCATGCTACTAGAAAAAGCTTAAGATATGAAAATGAAAGCAAAATTGATACATGCATGGTGGCACAAGGGCGATTGTCAAAACACATTAGGGTGGGGTAGATAATAGAAGTTAAAAAAAGATAGAAGATGACGGCTTGTAAAGTGTACACAGCGGGGAGAGGACTGGTTCTCAAAACAATGCCAATTTTAACTTGATAGTGGTAGATAGATACGATAGATAGATAGATAGATAGATAGATAGATAGATAGATAGATAGATAGATAGATGGATGATATAGAATTTTTACTAAAGTAGTTTTTTTTACATAGAATAAGAACAGTACAATATTTTAAGTTAAAGATAAGACAAATGGGGAAAGTAATGTAAAGTGAACGAGAAATGAAAAAGAAACAGAAAATGGAAAAAAGAATACTTCCAATATTTTTAACAGTGGTTATATCTAAGATGGCAGTGCCTGGAATGGCTGCAGCTGCTTTGGCTCTTGAAGGTGAATAGTTTTGGGAGGGATAGTAAGGGCTATAGGCCACATGATCAGGAAGATTTTAATGTGTTTGAGCAACATGGTGGAACTAAGGTAACATACGACATACGACCGACAATCTTTGCTGGCGAGTTTCTAGTTGTTTTGGAACTGTTGGTGAGACCGTTAAAAGTCGTTGGCACTGTTTGAATTTGTTCTACCAGCAGCAAGATCTGACTGCTGGCCCAGTGATGGATTCTACTGCAAATCAGGGCTGTTTCCAGAGGAGGCAGAGGAGGAGAGGACCTGAGGCTTATGGAGCAAAGGAACTGGATGAGGCTGTCGGCAGGCCCAGAGGAAGAGAGAGAGGCTTTTGGAGGAGTTGGTGGCGGCGGCAGCAGCGTGCTCCAGGGGCGAAAAGAAGCAAGGCCTCTTTAAGGAAAAAGTGGAAGAGTCAGGATCAGAAAAAGAAAAGAAGGCAAGGTTGTCAGAATACAAGCGAATTTGAGGGCTAATCCGCATGGAGCCCCATTTCCATCTGTCCTGTTTGCCATCGTTCACTCCCTAGAGACTAAAATGGACAATGTGAAATTTGAGCGGGCCCCGAACAAGGAGTATATATCGGAGGTGGTGAGCCTTTGAGAGCTGTATGCAACAAAATTTCATTTTGATGTATGCCGATTGGTGTACATTCAAAGTGACAATAAAGTTATCATCATCAAATACATTTATATTTTACTTTAACATGATCCTGATTTTTTGAAAACTTATTATCACATAGTCAGCCAGATATTCAGACTGGGTTTGGCATTTTTGTCTACTTATTGAGTCCTTGGGATAGGCAGATTTGGATGTTTGGTGGTGTTAGATATATTGTCGCAGAATGGAAGCTGTTCCCAGTAAAGATGCCTTTTACAATTGACTGATGACGAATTTGTCGATGCCAATGGTGTTCAAGTAGTGCTCCAGTTGTTTTGGGATTGCACCCAAGGTGACTGTTACTACTGGTACTACCCTTGCGTGCCTTTGCCACAGTCTTTCTATTTCTATTTCTATGTCTTTGTATTTTGTTTTACAGTTCTTTCTCATCTATTCTGCTGTTTCCAGGCACTGCCTATCCAGACTTTTTGTCTTTCTTATCAACAGTTGTTAATGTTGTTGTTAGCTGCGAAGTCGTGTCCGACCCATCGCGACCCTATGGACAACGTTCCTCCAGGCCTTCCTGTCCTCTACCATCTTCTGGAGTCCATTTAAGCTCATGCCTACTGCTTCAGTGACTCCATCCAGCCACCTCATTCTCTGTCGTCCCCTTCTTCTATTGCCCTCGATCTTTCCCAGCATTAGGCTCTTCTCCAGTGAGTCCTTCCTTCTCATTAGGTGGCCAAAGTATTTGAGTTTTAGCTTCAGGATCTGGCCTTCTAAAGAGCAGTCAGGATTGATCTCCTCTAGGACTGACCGGTTTGATCGCCTTGCAGTCCAAGGGACTCGCAGGAGTCTTCTCCAGCACCACAGTTCAAAGGCCTCAATTCTTTGGCGCTCAGCCTTTCTTATGGTCCAACTTTCACTGCCATACATTGCAACTGGGAAGACCATAGCCTTGACTATACGCACTTTTGTTGACAGGGTGATGTCTCTGCTTTTTAGTGTGCTGTCTAGATTTGCCATGGCTTTTCTCCCCAGGAGCAAGCGTCTTTTAATTTCTTGGCTACAGTCCCCATCTGCAGTGATCTTGGAGCCCAGGAAAATAAAATCTCTCACTACTTCCATTTCTTCCCCATCTATTTGCCAGGAATTGAGAGGGCCAGATGCCATGATCTTGGTTTTCTTAATGTTAAGTTTCAACCCAAGTTTTGCACTCTCCTTCTTCACCCGCAACAAGAGGCTCTTTAGTTCTTCTTCACTTTCTGCCATTAGAGTGGTATCATCTGCGTATCTTAGGTTGTTGATATTTCTTCCGGCAATCTTAATTCCAACTTTTGATTCATCTAGTCCTGCCTTTCTCATGATGTGCTCTGCATATAAGTTAAATAGGCAGGGCGACAGTATACAGCCTTGCCGGACTCCTTTCCCAATTTTGAACCAATCAGTGGTTCCGTGTCCAGTTCTCACTGTTGCTTCTTGACCCGCATATAGGTTTCTCAAGAGACAAATAAGATGGTCTGGTACTCCCATCTCTTTAAGAACTTGCCACAGTTTGTTATGATCCACACAATCAAAGGCTTTAGCATAGTCAATGAAGCAGAAGTAGATGTTTTTCTGGAACTCCCTAGCTTTCTCCATGATCCAGCGTATGTTGGCAATTTGATCTCTAGTTCCTCTGCCTCTTCGAAATCCTGCCTGTACTTCTGGTAGTTCTCGATCCACATACTGCTGAAGTCTAGCTTGTAGGATTTTAAGCATGACTTTACTAGCATGAGAAATGAGTGCAATGGTGCGATAGTTTGAACATTCTTTGGCACTGCCTTTCTTTGGAATTGGAATGTAAACTGATCTTTTCCAATCCTGTGGCCACTGTTGAGTTTTCCAAATTTGCTGGCAAATTGAGTGTAGCACTTTTACTGCACTGTCTTTTAAGATTTTGAATAGCTCAGCTGGAATACTGTCACCTCCACTAGCTTTGTTGTTGCTCAGCTTTTCTAAGGCCCACTTCACTTCACATTCTAGGATGTCTGGCTCGAGGTCAGTGACCACCTCATTGTGATTATCAGGGACATTAAGCTCATTCTTGTATAGTTCTTCTGTGTAATTTTGCCACCTCTTCTTAATCTCTTCTGCCTCTGTTAGGTCCCTGCCATTTTGGTCCTTTATCATGCCCATTTTTGCATGAAACGTTCCCTTCATCTCTCCAATTTTCTTGAAAAGATCTCTGGTCCTCCCTATTCTATTGTTTTCTTCTATTTCTTTGCACTGTTCATTTAAGAAGGCATTCTTATCTCTTCTAGCTATTCTCTGGAATTCTGCATTCAATTGGGCATATCTATGTTTTTCTCCCTTGCCTTTCACTTCCCTCCTTTCCTCAGCTATTTGCAAAGCTTCCTCAGACAGCCATTTTGCTTTCTTGCATTTCTTTTTCTTTGGGATGGTTTTGGTTGCTACCTGTTGTACAATGTCACGAACCTCTGTCCATAGTTCTTGAGGCACTCTGTCTATCAGATCTAATTCCTTAAATCTATTTGTCACCTCTACTGTATATTCAACAGGGATATGATTTAATTCATACCTGAGTGGCCTAGTGCTTTTCCCTACTTTCTTCAGTTTGAGCCTAAACTTTGCAAGGAGAAGCTCATGGTCTGAGCCACAGTCAGCTCCTGGTCTTGTTTTTACTGACTGTATAGAGCTTCTCCATCTTTGGCTGCAGAGCATATAGTCAATCTGATTTCTGTGTTGACCGTCTGGTGATGTCCATGTGTAGAGCCGTCTCTTGGGTTGTTGGAAAAGAGTGTTTGCTATGACCATCGTATTCTCTTGACAAAATTCTATCAGCCTGTGCCCTGCTTCATTTTGTACTCCAAGGCCAAACTTGCCTGTTATTCCAGTTATCTTTTGGCTTCCTACTTTAGCATTCCAATCCCCCATGATGATAAGGACATCATTTTTTGGTGTTAGTTCTATAAGGTGCTGTAGGGCTTCGTAGAACCGGTCAATTTCATCCTCTTCAGCACTGGTGGTTGGGGCATAGACTTGGACTACTGTGATATTGAATGGTTTGCCTTGGATTCGAACTGAGATCATTCTGTCATTTTGAGGATTGTATCCCAGTATTGCTTTTCCTACTCTTTTATTGACTATGAAGGCTACTCCATTTCTTCTGAGGGATTCTTGTCCGCAGTAGTATACCTGATGGTCATCTGAATTAAATTCACCCATTCCTGTCCATTTTAGTTCGCTGATACCTAAGATGTCGATGTTCAGTCTTGTCATCTCTTGTTTGACTACGTCCAGCTTTCCTTGATTCATGGATCTTACATTCCAGGTTCCTATGGAGAAAAAATCTTTACAGCATCGGACTTTCCTTTCACCACCAGACACATCCACAGCTGAGCGTCCTTTCGGCTTTGGCCCAGTCGCTTCATTCTTTCTGGCGCTACTAGTACTAGCCCTCTGCTCTTCCCCAGTAGCATAATGGACGCCTTCCGACCTGAGGGGCTCATCTTCCAGCGTCATATCGTTTTGCCTTTTGGTACTGTCCATAGGGTTTTCATGGCAAAGATACTGGAGTGGGTTGCCATTTCCTTCTCCAGTTGTTAATCCTGGGGTGTTATGTGGCAGGTGACTGTCTGTTTGAATTCTAAAGTTCCAGAGCAATTTAACTTCTTCATTTCCTATGACTTTCTCTATTTTAAGGTTCCACCAGTTCTTGCAAATGATATTTCTTGCAGATCTTCCAATGCACCATTGTTGCTATTTTGTCATGCCACTGCTTGTAGTCAGTCTGGGTGATCTTCTTGCAATAGCTTAGCAGGTGATCCACTGTTTCTTCAGCTTCTTTGCATAGGCGGCACTTACTTTCTGTTCCTGTCTTCTTAATTCTGGCTTTGTACGCATTTGTCCTTGAGGCTTGGTCTTGTGCTGCCAAAATTAGTCCCTCAGTCTCCTTCTTCAACTTTCCTGCTCTTAACCATTGCCGGGTCTTGTAATTATCTGCTTTCTATCTCAGCTTGGAGCATTTAAATGAAAGAAATACTCATGTGCATTTGTTGTTTGTCGACTTCAGTTCAGCATTTAACATTTTCCAGCATCTAGTAGACAAACTGGCCCTTTTAGGCTTAAATACCCCTTTGTGTAACTGGATTCTTGATTTTCTTACTAACAGGCTCTAGTATGTATGAGCTGGAACAATTATTTCTAACACCATTTTCTTGAACACAGGTTCTCCTCAGGGTTGTTTCCTAAGTCTGCTGCTGTTCACCCTGTTGACCCATGACTGTTGTGCTAGGTTTGCCACCAACCATATTGTGAGGTTTGCAGATGATACAACAGTATGTTATTCAAGGTGACAATGAGGGTGCTTACTGCAAGGAGATTAAGGGTTTGGTGAACTGGTGTAAGGAAAACAGCCTAGTTTTAAACATTGGAAAAACCAAAGAGATCATTGTCGATTTCAAAAAAGGCAGGCACAGCCACACTCCTCTGTGCATTAATGACTCACCTGTGGAGATTGTTACCAACATCAAATTCCTGGGTGTGCAGTTAACAAGTAGGCTGACTTGGTTGCTCAACAGTGAGACACTGGTGAAGTGGGCACAGCAGGGTCTGCATTTTCTGCATCACATGAGAAAAGCACATCTTCCTTCCCCTGTCCTTACCACTTTCTACAGAGGGAGGTTCGAGAGCATCCTTTCATACAACCTCACAGTCTGGTTTGGAAGCATCACTGCTTCAGACAGGAAGGTGGTACAGAGAGTGGTGAGGATGACTGAAAAGATCATTGGCAGTTCCCTCCCTTCCATCCAGGACACAGCATATAAAAGTTGCTTGAGCAGGGTCTGCAAGATTGTCTGGGACACTACACATCCTCTTCATGACCTATTTTCCTTGTTACCTTCTGGGAGGAGGCTTTGTAGTATCTGAAGCAGAACATCCAGATTCAGTCACAGTTTTGTTCCACGCAGTGGTAACCTTGTGAATTCTGAAGCTTCATCCTTCCATTATATATTCAAGATGGACAGTGATTAATATTTCTATATTACTTATATGTAAGGGTGTAGGTGTAAGGGTGTATATGTTGTATATAGAATGTTTAAATGTGTGTTTTATATGTGTACACTTTGAAGCAAGCAACTAATAATGTGTGCCATAGTACCCACAGTAAAAAAAGACAATAAAGGCTATCTATCTATCTATCTATCTATCTATCTATCTATCTATCTATCTATCTATCTATCTATCCATCCATCCATCCATCCATCCATCCATCCATCCATCCATCCATCCATCCATGCATGTATCTTTCCCTGCTATTTTAATAATGTACTGGCCATGTAGTGCTTTGTCTTCCCATGCCTCCATTCTGTTCTTTATTTGGTCTTTCTTGTAAGCCAGTTTGGTCTCTCCAAAGCCTTGCTGGCATACTAACTCCAGTGCATCTTTTTCATTGTCCTTCAGATATTTTTCCAAAGCCTTTTTTCTTCTTCTTCAACCATTTGACATGCTTGCAACAATCCATGCCCACCTATTTGCCTTGGTAGGTAGAGTCTGTCAATGTTCCTTCATGGATGAAGACCAGGATTCATTGTCATTATTTTTCTATTCTTCCTATCTATTGCTTTTTGTTCTGCTTGAGTCCAGTCCACTATTCCAGCTATGTATCTAATCACTGAAATTGCCCAGGTGTTGATTGCCTTGATGGTATTTCCTCCATTGAATTTGGACTAAGATCTTCTTCACTCTCTTTTTCTGTATATATTTTATTAATTTTTGTAGGGTTGGTATTAGGGATAGGGTTTTGGTTAGGATTAGGGTCAGGGTTAGGATTAGGGTTAGCTTTTTTAAAAATAACATTCTTAATATTTAGCAAACAGCACATTGTCTGGGTTCATGTATTTAAAAACAATAAGTAAGAATTTCTATATTTATTTATTTATTTATTTATTTATTTATTTATTTATTTATTTGTTTTTATAAACCGCCCTTCTCCCGAGGGACTCGGGGCGGTGTACAGAGTAAGGTAGGTATACAGATTGAACAATAGTGAAAAACAATAGTAAAAACAACTGAGACCCCAAGAGCTATCAGGCCAGGCCGGACTGCTGGAACAGGTAAGTTTTTAAATCGCGCCGGAAGGTGCGGAGGTCGGGGGCCATCCGGATTTTGGTTGGCAAACAGTTCCAGAGGGCTGGCGCACCTACTGAGAATGCCCTCCCCCTGGGGGCCACCAGCCGACATTCCTTGAGCGGTGGCACCCTGAGGAGGCCCTCTCTGTGGGAGCGCACAGGACGGAGGGGTGTTGACGTTGGCAGAAGGTGCTCCCGTAGGTAGTCCGGACCCATGCCATGTAGGGCTTTGTATGTCATTGTTAGCACCTTGAATTTCACTCGGAAGGTAACCGGAAGCCAGTGCAGCTCACGGAGGAGAGGTGTGATATGGGAGTATCGGGAGGCTCAGGGAACACCTGCTGTACCTCAGGGAACACCTGCTGCCGGCGTCAACTTCCCTCCGCCCTGTGCGTTCCCACAGAGAGGGCCTCCTCAGGGTGCCACCGGTCAGAGAATGTAGATTGGTGGCCCCCAGGGGGAGGTCTTTCTCTGTGGGCGCCCCGGAGCTATGGAACCAGTTACCGGTTGAGCTCCGGACGGCGCCCGATCTTCGCTCCTTTCGCCGCGATCTGAAAACATACCTGTTCGAACAAGCCGGCCTGGCCTGAGGGGGGATTGGTGGGGTTTTACTATCATTTTATTGGGGTTTTATTAATGTATTTATTGTTGGGCATGTATTTAATTACTTTTTAATTTTTGTAGCTTTGTGTTTTATTCTTGCCCTGTACACCGCCCTGAGTCCTTCGGGAGAAGGGCGGTATAGAAATATTAATAAATTAAATTAAATTAAATTAAAAGTGTCCGTGCAGCTGCACTTTGCACCAGTTGAAGCTTCCGAGTGGATCTCAAGGGCAGCCCCATGTAGAGAGCGTTACAGTAGTCTAGGCGAGAGGTCGCAAGTGCATGGGTGACTGTACGTAAGGCATCCAGGTCCAGATAAGGTCGTAGGTGGTGCACCAGTCAAACCCGGGAGAAGGCCCCCTTGGTCACAGCCCCTATGTGATCTTCCAGGGATAGCTGCGAGTCTAGGAGGACACCCAGGTTGCGGGCCCTATCAACAGGGGGTAATAACTCATCCCCGATGTTAAGGGGTGGAATGATCTGAGTATCCTGGCTTGCCGGTACGTACAGCCATTCAGTCTTGTCCGGGTTGAGTTGAAGCCTGTTTCTCCCCATCCATTCCCGGACCGCTTTCAGGCAGCGGGACATCACGTCGAGGGCATCACTGATGCTGTTTGGAGTTGAGATGAAAAGCTGGGTGTCATCAGCATACTGATGGTACCCTACTCCAAAGCTACGAATGATCTCACCCAGCGGTTTCATGTAGATGTTGAACAGGAGAAGCGAGAGGACCGACCCCTGAGGGACTCCGCAAACGAGAGGCCTCTGGGTCGACCTCTGTCCCCCCGCCAGCACCAACTGCGAGCGACCCTGGAGAAAGGAGGAGAACCACCGCAGAACCGTGCTTCCCACTCCCAGTCCCCTGAGGCGCCGCAGCAAGATACCATGGTCGATGGTATCGAAAGCCGCCAAAAGGTCTAATAAGACTAGGACAGAGGAATGGCCCCTGTCCCGGGCTCTCCAGAGATCATTCATCAGAGCGACCAATGCCGTCTCTGTGCTGTAGCCCGGCCTGAAGCCCGATTGGCACGGGTCTAGATAAACCGCTTCATCCAGGACCTGAGGAAGTTGATGCGCCACCACGCTCTCAACAACCTTCGCAAGGAAGCGAAGATTGGAGACTGGACGAAAGTTATTCAATGAGGTTGGGTCCAAGGTGGGCTTCTTGAGGAGAGGTCTCACCACCGCCTCCTTCAAGGCGGTGGGGAAGTGACCCTCAGAGAAGCAGAGATGACCGCCAGAAACCAGCCTCGTGTCCCCTCTTGAGCTGCATAAGCTAGCCAGGAAGGGCACGGGTCCAGTAAGCATGTGGAGGAGCTCAACCTCCTCATAATCCTGTCCACTTCCTCCCAGATGACGTCGAAAAGACTGTCCATGTCCTGTTCCTCCAACTCTGCCCAGTTGGAGCCCAGGCCGGTTCGAATCCGAGCGATTTTATCCAACAGATATTGACCGAATTCCTCGGCTCGACCCTGCAAGGGTTCCTCCCTCACCTCTTGGTTCAGTAGGGAGCGAGTCACTCTGAACAAGGCAGCCGGGCGATTATCTGCGGACGCGATGAGGGTGGAAAAGTAGTTGGATTTTGCCACCCTTATCGCTGCGAGATAAGACCTGGTGAGGATTCTTAGTCGCAATCGGTCGGATTCGGATCGACTGGATCTCCAATGGCTCTCTAGGCCCCGTCTCCGACGCTTCATCTCCCGGAGCTCCGCGGTGAACCATGGGGCTCGCTGGGATCTGCGCCAGGTCAGGGGCCGCAGGGGTACAACTCAGTCCAGAGCCTCCGTGGCTGCCCTTTCCCAGGCTTCCACTATATTATCGTAATCAATATGCTAATCGCTCAATAGTCATTACTAATTATTACTAATTATTACTCAATAGTCTTATACTAATATTACTGGTATATATTCAATGTTACATAGTACATATCTTGTTCCTTTCTCTCTAACTCACTTTTCTAACCATTGGTAAAAATTGTTCCATGTTCTAAAGTACACTGAGTCTTCTTTCTCTTTTATCTTTGTCAATCTGTCCATTTCTGCACAATCTAAAATTTTCTTAATGTGTTCTTCTTCCACGGTAAGTTTTCATTTTTCCAATATTGGGCAAATACAATTCTTGCTGCAGCTAATACATGTAAAATTAAATATATACAATCTTTCTTGTAGTTTCCTCCTATTATGCCTAACAGAAACAGTTCTGACTTGAAATCTATGTTTTTTAGTCATTTCTTCCAACCATATGTATATTTTTGACCCAAATCTTTAAGCTTTAGGGCAGGGGTGTCAAACTCAATTCCATTGAGGGCCACATCAGCATTGCGGTTGCCCTCAGGGGGCCGGGTGGGTATGGCCAGGGTGGGTGTGGCCTACTGGGTGGGCATGGCCAGCTCTACATCATTGGCATCAAGGGTGCCTATGGGGGCCTGGGCAGGAGTGGGACAGATCTGAGGGTCTTTGACAGAAGGAGGGTCTCTGGGCCAGGGCCAAGGCAGTGGGGACCGTTCCCTCACTGTTTCCACGATGGCTTCAGGGGCCACATGAAACCACTTCACGGGCTGGATCTGGCCCCCGGGCCTTGTGTTTAACATGTCTGCTTTAGGGCATGTCCACCAGATATGATAATAAAAGTGCCTGGTTTTTGTTTACATTTTCAACACTTATTTGATGTATTTTTTAATGTTTTCACTAATCTCACTGGTGTTAGATGTCATCTGTAAAACATTTTGTATAAGTTTTCTTTGTAAGCCACCATTTTCGTTAATTTAGCATTTCTTTCCCATAATCTTTGCCAGTTTTCTAATTCTATATTATATCCAAAGCTCTTTACCCATGTTATCATTGTTTCTTTTACTTGTATCTCTTCTGTCTTTAAGTTTAACAAATATTTACAGAGTTTCTTAATTAGTTTTTCATCTGTTTTTAGCAGTATCTGGTCAAATTCTGTCTGTTCTTTATAAAATCTCGTTGTTTTGGCATCTTTTTCATATCTCGTTTGAATTTGCAAGTCTGGCCACCATGATAGTTCCATACTTTGTTGTTGTAAATCTTGTCTGTCTTTCAATTTCCCTTCATTGTCTAAAATGTTTTTATAGGTCACAACTTTCTCGTAATTGATTAAATTTTGGTAAACAAATGCTTCCATTGTTGAAAGCCATCCAGGTATTTTAGTATACATTTTTGCTTTTATTTTTTCCCATTCTAGAAGAAGTGCATTTCAAATAAAGTGGTTTTGAAAGTATCTGTGTATTTTATTCTTCCCATACCACAGAAAGGCATGCCATCCAAGTTGTAGGTCATGCCCCTCTAGGTATAATAATCTTTTAGCTCTAATCCATTCTTTTAGCCATGTTAATATAGTCGCTTGGTAGTATATAGCATCCAACCTGGCAGTCCAAGTCCTCCATTTTCTTTTTCTTCTTGTAACATTTTCAGTCTAATTCTAGCTTTTTTTCCTTGCCAGATAAATTTCAGTATTGTTGTATTTAGTTCATCAAAAAAGGATTTCCCAGTCTTATAGGTATCGTTTGAAATAAAAAGAGTATTTTTGGTAAGATATTCATTTTCACTGTTGCTATTTTCCCCAGCATTGAAAGTTGTTTTTCCACTTTTCCAGATCCAATTTTATTTGTTTTAACAATCTTTCATAGTTGTCTTCTTTTATTGTTGTCCATCTTGCTGTTAAATAAATTCCTAAATATTTAACTTTTTTGACTATTTGAAGGTTTTTTTTGCTAGTTGATTTTTTGTTTTTCTGTTAAGTTTTTAGTTAGCACTTTAGTCTTTTCTCTTTTACTTTCAATCCTGCCACTTCTCCAAATTCTTCTATTTTCTCCATAAGCTTAATGCTTGTTTCAAGCGGTTCTTCTAATATGAAAACCAAGTCATCTGCAAATTCTTGTAGTAATAATAATAATGTTGGAAGGGACCTTGGAGGTCATCTAGTCCAACCCCCTGCTAAGGCAGGAAACCCTATACTATTTCAGACAAATGGCTGTCCAGTCTCTTCTTAAAATCTTCCAGTATTGGAGCATTCACCACTTCTGGAGGCAGGTTGTTCCACTGGTTAGTTGTTCTAACTGTCAGGAAGTTTCTCCTTAGTTCTAGGTTGCTTCTCTCCTTGACTAGTTTCCATCCGTTGCTTCTTGTCCTGCTTTCAGGTGCTTTGGAGAATAGCTTGGCTCCCTCTTCTATCTAGACCGGGATGCCTTACGTACGGTCACTCACGCCCTTGTGACCTCTCGTCTGGACTACTGCAACGCTCTCTACATGGGGCTACCCTTGAAGACCACTTGGAGGCTCCAGCTGGTACAGAATGCAGCCGCGAGAGTTGTGTTGGGAGTTTCCCAACATTCCCATGTTACACCTCTGCTCCGCGAGCTGCATTGGCTTCCAGTTGTCTTCCGGGTGAGATTCAAGGTGTTGTTAATGACCTACAAAGCCCTACATGGCATGGGTCTGGAATACCTTGGGGAGCACCTGCGGCCGGCGTCAACTTCCCTCCGCCCAGTACGCTCCCACAGAGAGGGCCTCCTCAGGGTGCCACCGGTCAAAAAATGTCGACTGGTGGCCCCCGGGGGAAGGGCGTTCTCTGTGGGCGCGCCGGATTTATGGAACCATCTTCCGGTCGAGCTCCGGATGGCGCCTGACCTCTGCTCCTTCCGGCGCGATCTCAAAACCTACCTTTTCGAACAAGCTGGCCTGGCCTGATGGGATGGAGTTGGGTTTTACTAATCTGTTTTAACATACTTTTTAATGTGTTTTAACTTATTCGTGGGCATTTTTTTAATCGTTTTTAATTTTTGTATCTTTTTTTTTAATATGTATTGCCCTGTTCACCGCCCTGATTCCTTCGGGAGAAGGGCGGTATACAAATAAAATTAATAATTATATATATATATAAATCTCACCCATCATCCTCAGGCTGGTGACTTCAGCTTCGTTCTTCTGGGAGAAGTGTGTTGTAGTGGCTGTTTTTTCTTCTTTTTTAAACTGCCAGATGGGTGTGTTCTGTGGGTGGAGGTGTGTTCTGATTGGGTGGGAGTGTGTTTTGAATGGGGGCTGTGTTCTGATTGGGTGGGGATGTGTTTTGAGTGGATGGGCTGGTCTCAGCTGCCAGCCTTAGACCTGAACTGGTGAGTTGTGCTGCTTTTGTTCGGCTCTGTGTTTGTGGTGGTGCCGTGTTTTTATAGTGGGTGTCAGTTTGCTCATTGTGTGGTTTGGAGGGGTTTAAAGTGGCTAATGTTGCAGCTGTAGTTAGGTTTCTGTTTTGTGGTTGTGTGTCATTATCGTTGTGGGTTCGGATTTGCTTTTTGAATGGTTGTGTGGTGGTGATGTCATGTGATGTTATCATGAGTTTGGGTCTGGTATCATTCTTGGTGGTTGGGACTTGTCTGTCAATCAAGGCGGGTTTCCAAATGGCTGGTAGGCGAGAGGTATCATCTCTTTTGTTCATGCTGTGAGGGCGTTTTTCTACCTCGATGGCTGTCTGTGTAGAATGCTGTTTTGATGTTGTGTTTTTGGAGGATCTTGCTGATTCTGTCTGTGGTCCCTTTTAAGTATGGGACGAGGGCTTTGCCATTTTCTTGTTCTCTGTCTTGGGTTTTTGTGGGTGTCTCTCTTCGGATTAAGTTGGTAATCATGTTTCTTTGGAATCCGTTGGCTGTTAGTACATTAGTGAGAATGTGTAGTTCGGTTTTTAGGTGTTGTTCGTCAGCTAGGTGTTTTGTTCTAGAGATGAGTTGATCTGTGCTGGGTGGTGGTGTGAGAGTGCGTTCAGATAGCGGTTTGTGTGTGTTTTTTTATGGTTGATGGTGTGTCCTAGGGAGCCGTTGGATTTCTTGTAGACTAAGACGTCAAGGAAGGGAAGTTGATTGTTAGCTTCTGTTTCCATGGTGAATTGTATTTTAGGGTGTAGGCTATTGAGGTGTGTGAGGAAGTCATCCAGTTTTTCTTTGTATTGGTTTGTACTAATCACAAGCAATTAATTTTTCTTTATTTGTGATAAAAGATAAAGTAATTTTTCAAGCAGGATTATGCTTTAAGAGCCTTTTCTTGTTAGAAATTAAATTATTTCCCCACCTATATAAGCTGGTGCCTTTGACTCATTTCACCTCCTTTTCCCCAAGGTCTGTATGAGAGAAAAATCACTTACTTGGTAAAAATCACTTTCAAACATGGGGGAATTTTGAAACATCAAATATTCCCCCTGCTGTAATAGGCATTTGAGTGACCCCATTCTCCGTTGTCCATTCTCCATGTCGAAAAAGCTCCTTGTGCAGGTTGTTTCAGGCCCAACACCTCAAAACTGTTACAGCTGTAAGGGAAAAAAATGCCAGTCAGAAATGTGGCTAATCTGGGATTCAGATGTGAACATGAGGAATCCTTGGTGCTCTTTGAGCTTGCTTGTTTCCTTGCAGACGTTTCATTATACTGTATATATAAGGGGCAACTTTTATCAAATAAGTTACTTGGTGCTCAGGTAACTGTCCATTGTCAACCAGCTGTTTCATTTGAAAAATATATGAAATAAAATAGGTTCTTTTTAGTCGTGTTTAGCACATTAAGTCCCTCAGCTTCATATCTGCTTTCCTTTCAGCAGGGTTGGCTCCACCTCTGTGAGATTCTCAGGATAGCTGGTTTCCACATTCTCCCATTAACAGTTGCTTAGAAATCTCTGAAGTGAGTAAGTGGCTTTGCAACTGCCACAGTAGCCCCATGTCATTTTACAGTATAGGAAAAGGAGACCTTGGATAATGGGATTTGTCTAGCAGTGGGCCCTAAGAAGCAGCCTAAACATACTGCTGGCTCATCTTAGATGTGCCTTTCTGCGAGCAGCAAAAATATGGGTGTTTTTTTTCATCAGGGAAGTTGTTGCTAAATTTATTTCAAGACTTCAGCTTTTAGCAATTGTATTTTTTTTACTGTGGCCTTTTTCATCAAAACTGTTTTGTTTACAATTAATATGTGACTGTTTTAAATGTAATTTGCTTTTTTGTTGGAAAATTAGGGTAGAGCTCCAATTCTGACTTTCACAACTGAGTAAATATATCTATCCTGTCCATTTAAACTACCAATTGCTAATTTCTCCTGATCACCAATTCTATATGACAGATCCTCCTACTTTCATTTCATCCCGACTGTTTCTGAAATATTTTAAAGTAGGTGTGTCCAATCAGCAACCCACAGGCCACATGTGGCCCTAAACACTAGTAATGCAGCCCCACAATATTCTAACATTATTATGTGATTTACATACATTAACAATGTTACATATTTTATATGTGGTTAAGAAAGACAATCCCTCTTCACTCAATGTGGCCCAGGCAAACCATGTTTTAAAGTCATCTTCAGTGAGTTCATTTTTAAAATAGAGCTTTCTTCTTTTGCTAACACAGTTTTTACTCAAACCCCATTTAGCATGCTTCTTGGATAATGTTGTTGTTGACATGGTAGGATCTACCCAGCTTTTCTTGAACAGTTTATTCTTCTGTGGGCAATTCACCCTCCCCTCCAGTCACTGGGCAATGCAAGCCATGGCTATTTCAACTTTACTGCAGGAATGATTGTGATTGGATACTGGAATGCTGAAATTGGAAATATTGAGGAAGAAAATGTATTTGGATTGTATGGCTTCGGAAATTGAAATAAAATGGAAGGAGCTTTGCAGTTAACACAGCAAAAAACTGAGGAAGACATTGGGTGACATAGACTTTTCAAAGTTTATAAAATAAGCATGGAATTTAAATATTTAATGTGGAATGTAAATGGGACAAATTCTCCCCCCCAAAAAAGAAAAAAAGACACTTCATTACCCCCCAAAATTAAAATTGGATGGTATTTGTCTAGAGCAGGGTAGGCAACCTTGGCTCTTTTATGACATGTGGAATTCTGAGAGTTGAAGTCCAGGAGTCATAAAAGAGCCAAGGTTGCCTACCCCTGCTCTAGAGGAAACATACATGAATGAATCTATAAAAACTTAGGAGAAGAATTTATTTTCCCTGAGACAAGAAAAATTAAGTGGCAAATAGATGGGGAAGAAATGGAGGTAGTGACAGATTTTATTTTCCTGGGCTCCAAGATTGCTGCAGATGGGGACTGTAGCCAAGAAATTAAAAGACGCTTGCTCCTCGGGAGGAAAGCCATGGCAAATCTAGACAGCACACTAAAAAGCAGAGACATCACCCTGTCAACAAAAGTGCGTATAGTCAAGGGTATGGTCTTCCCGGTTGCAATGTATGGCAGTGAAAGTTGGACCATAAGAAAGGCTGAGCGCCAAAGAATTGAGGCCTTTGAACTATGGTGCTGGAGAAGACTCCTGCGAGTCCCTTGGACTGCAAGGCGATCAAACCGGTCAGTCCTAGAGGAGATCAACCCTGATTGCTCTTTAGAAGGCCAGATCCTGAAGCTAAAACTCAAATACTTTGGCCACTTAATGAGAAGGAAGGACTCACTGGAGAAGAGCCTAATGCTGGGAAAGATTGAGGGCAAGAGAAGAAGGGGATGACAGAGAATGAGGTGGCTGGATGGAGTCACTGAAGCAGTAGGCATGAGCTTAAATGGACTCCAGACAATGGTAGAGGACAGGAAGGCCTGGAGGAACGTTGTCCATAGGGTCGCGATGGGTTGGACATGACTTCACAGCTAACAACAACAATTGCAATAAAAATGATATTATCTGATGTGGACATTGAGATTAGTTTGAATGAAACCAGGTTTGCTTTACTGGGGGGGCTATGCACAAAATAATAA
Source organism: Vipera ursinii (assembly GCF_947247035.1). NCBI lineage: Eukaryota > Metazoa > Chordata > Lepidosauria > Squamata > Viperidae > Vipera > Vipera ursinii. The sequence goes on from NC_139517.1 coordinate 35,710,934, forward strand.
CAAAGCTATATCTTACAATGGATCTATTGAAAAATGAATGGAACTGTCATATGAAAATTTTTACAATGGCCTCAACAGCTCTCAGAGAGAATGCTAACAACCAGATAACTGCAAAGAAATACAATTCTTCCACCACCATCCCCCTATCAGAACCTATCCTTCCATTCCCTCCCATTATCAGAACTGATGAATCTTTTTGGATGAGAAGCGAAATGTTTTCTTCTTCCTCCTCAAGGAAAAATCAGTCCAGTTGTGTTTTGAAAAGGCATCTTTAAAACAACCATAACCTGGATGACTGAGAATCTTCACAGACTTTTTTTGAACAGTTTTATCCTTCTGTGGGCAATTCCCCCCTCCCCTCCAGTCACTGGGCACTGCAAGCCATGGTTATTTTGGCTTTAATTGCAGGAGGGACTGGATACCTGCCTTGCAGAGAGTTTTCTGCTTGTATGCTACTTGACCATTGCTTCCAAAGACCTTGTCAGGTTCTATATAGGTGTCTGGTCCTATATGTGTGTCTTATAAATGCTAAATATAAGTTTAGCTTTCTTTTGAAAATACAATAGACCTGCATTTTAAAAACAGAATTAACACTCTTTTGAGAAATTGCTAGTCTAGAACTGTACTGGTGATTAATTTAAACTGGGAAGGGAAGCTGAGATCTGCCAAATTTGTTTTGTTACCATTATAAGTTTCTTATGATTTGCTACAAAGGAGCTCACATAACTACCCTATTTACAGGTTTATCATATGTAGGGGCAGTGCTTTTTTTCTAAAAAAAAGGTGCCAGAACTCTCATCTTGGCGGGTGCAGGAGGCGGGGTGAGGGTGGGGGGTGGTGCTGCTGCAGTCACAGGTGCGAAGGGTGTTGGCGGCGAGCTCCCCTCCTTGGGGCCGGAGCCGGCGCGGCTGGTGCTGTGGGAGCAGCAGAGCCCACTCTATATGGCGGGGCTGCGCAATGTGGGCAGCGGAGGCGGTGCGGGCCAGGCGATGTTTTAATCTTATGATTTTAAAAATATATTTTTTCTATTGTAAGTTTCCCCAAACCTCGTCATGTGGATTGCATACAAATATTATATAATTGGTAAATAAAGGTAGAACATATGTTAAATATACATCAAATGATAGTATGCTTCCCTACAAAGTAAATTCTTGTTCAATGACAGACCAGGGAGTTAACTCGGAAAGGCAAGAGGAAAATCTAGAAGAGGTCTGTGCAGCTCTTCAACATCTTCATCAATGATTTGGATGAAGGGATAGATGGGGAACTCATCAAATTTGCAAACAACACCAAGCAGGCAGGAATAGCCAATACTCCAGAAGATAGGCTTAAGATACAGGGGGATCTGGACAGACTCGAACACTGGGCACTATCCAACAAAATGAAATTCAATGATGAAAAAAGTAAGGTTCTACATTTAGGCAGGAAAAATCAAATGCACAGGTATAGTATAGGTGGTACCTTGCTCAATAGTAGTAACTGTGAGAGAGATCTCGTAGTCCTAGTGGACAATCACTTAAATATGAGGCAGCAGTGTGCTGCAGCTGCCAAAAAAGCCAACACAGTGCTAGGCTGTATTAACAGAGGGATAGAAATAAGATCACGTCAAGTACTAATACCACTTTACAATGCCTTGGTAAGGCCACACCTGGAATATTGCATCCAGTTTTGGTCACCACGATGTAAAAAAGATGTTGGTACTCTAGAAAGAGTACAGAGAAGAGCAACAATGATGATTAGGGGACTGGAGGCTAAAACATAGGGAACGGTTGCTGGAATTGGGTATGTGTAGTTTAATGAAGAGAAGGGTGAGGGGTGACATGATAGCAGTGTTCCAATATCTCAGGGACTGCCACAAAGAAGAGGGAGTCAAGCTATTCTCCAAAGCACCTGAAAGCAGGACAAGAAGCAATGGATGGAAACTAGTCAAGGAGAGAAGCAACCTAGAACTAAGGAGAAACTTCCTGACAGTTAGAACAACTAACCGGTGGAACAAACTGCCTCCAGAAGTGGTGAATGCTCCAACACTGGAAGTTTTTAAGAAGAGACTGGCCAGCCATTTGTCTGAAATGGTATAGGGTTTCCTGCCTGAGCAGGGGGTTGGACTAGATGACCTCCAAGGTCCCTTCCAACTACTTCTTCTTCTTCTTCTGATGGTGATGATGATTTATCTTGTAGAAAGGAAAGGCCCACACTGATAAATTAAAAATCTTTGTGGTCTGCAAAGGAATGCTGGTGGGCTAATCAATGATTTGGTGACTAGAGGAGCATCTACAGTGTTGGAGCTTGTGGTCATGGTAAGCCATGGAGGCACTAGGCAACATGACTTTCAGGGCAGTGGTGGTGATTTTATTACTTGAAAAAAAAAGTCTGTGCTCTGTCCAAGGGTGCTTGGTAGGCTGCATGTACAGGCCTGGTCTAGAATTTATTTTGGAGCATTCAACTATCTAGAGCAGGCATGTCAAACTCATTTTGTTTGAGGCAACTTTTTATAAAAGAATTGCCATTAATTTGTTTTAATAAAATAATTTAAATCAATTTTTCACTTGATTTCAAATTAAATGAATGAGATTTTTTTTAGTACAATTGCCAAATGCAATAAATTAGTTTTAGGTATATGTTACTGGAAGGAAAAAGCAATCCCTGTTGCGTTACTGATCCCAGAGAAACATTAATACCCCCAGAAATTAAATGTTGTTATTGATGTTAAGCTCACCAGAGAAAACATCATATATTGTTATGTATATACTAGGTTAATTATTTAAAGACTGAAGTGCAACATAACTAGATTCTAAATAATCTATTTTTCTAAACACACAACAGTCCAAACAGTAAAAGTAAAGTCCAAATTAAGAATATTTCATTCTTAAGAATTGTTTAGATTCAAAATAGTTTTCAAGAGTGTACAAAAGATACTATTTTTTCTAGAATCAGCTAAATTAGACATATTACATTGAGAAAAATGTTTCTCATTTCTTTCCTGTTACCTTTGATTTCATTGCAGAGATGTTAACATAAGAAATAGATTATTTTATCTAATTTTACCTTCCAAAAGACAGAAGCAGATGAAAAATGTGAGGTTCTTTCCTGTTGGCTTTTCTGAATTAGCTGTTTTAGATTCTAAAAGTTTAGTTCCTAAAGAAGTAATGTCCTCCTCTAGTGCAGGCTCTTTTATGACTCGTGGACGTCAACTCCCAGAATTCCTGAGCCAGCATGGCTCAGCTTGGAAACCTCTCCCTTTCCCCTCAGCATGGCTGGCTCAGGATTTCTGGGAGTTGAAGTCCACGAGTCATAAAAAAGAACCAAGATTGCTAGCCCTGCAATAGGCTTAGGAAAACCAATAAGGGAACTGTTTTTTTTTTTTTTTTGCAAAAAAAGGTTCCGGAATGCCGTTCTGAGCGTTCTATGAGAAAAAAAGCCCTGTGTAGGAGGATTATTTTGCCTCCTCCAAAAACTACTCCTGGATCCTTCCTCCATGACTTTTCTCTGCACCTATTGACCCAACTGATAGGTAACAGACACTAAGGAGAGGTAGAAGGTGATGTGGGAGGAAGCTCTCCTGATCTGTTTTGACACTGCTGCTTCCTTCTGTGTTCTCCTGCTTACCTGTCTCCTTGCTTGTAACTTCTCATTCAGCAGCAGTAAACCTATGTTCAGAAATATCCTAGCAGATCACAAATGGAATACACCTCCATGTTCTAAAATGGGCAGCTTGACCAATAGTTAAACCTGCCACTCAAAGCATCATCTCTACACTCACCCAGAAAAGCCACTGGTTCTTCTTTTTTCCCCCCCACTACTGAGAATAAATAAAGTCAGAGGGTTCCTTAACTTGTTCGCATTACATTGCAAGGACATCACTGGTGGATTACAATTTAATGTGATTCTCTAGTTGTGCCTGTGGTTTGTACTGAGTTTTTTGTCAAATCATTCTTAATTTTATGATTGGGAATCCCTGCCTCTTTCTCCAAATAACTACAGTTCTCTAAAGATGGATGTTGTCTGTAGTGTGTCTTTTTAATTAGACATAATGTACTAAATTTTATGACCGAGCAAAAATTTGTATATATATTTGTATATTAAAAGGTAAGTCTTTTAATAGTCGAGATATTATATATACAGATGTATGTGCTGAAGTTATAAATAAAAAGATCTTTTGTAGTATTAACTTGATGCATGTGATTTTATTTATTTTTATTTTTATTTTAATTCCATTTATATCCCGCCCTTCTCCGAAGACTCAGGGCGGCTTACAAGCTTAGCAGTAGCCTTCATTCTATGTATATGCCTGCTTATTAGGGCTTTCACACACACCCCAGCGGCATTATTACAAAGTCAGCTTAATTGCCCCCAACAATCTGGGTCCTCATTTTACCTACCTCGGAAGGATGGAAGGCTGAGTCAACCTTGAGCCTGGTGGGATGCGAACCTGCACTAATTGCAGGCAGCTGGTGTTACTTAAGGAGGCATTAGCCCACTGCTCCACCAAGGCATTTTAGCAACCTGAAAGTTTGAAAATAATTTTAATTTCAGTAGCCTCTGCCTGCTATTGTCTGAACATCTTCGCTTTGGGCCAAGAATCATTAGACTAAATGTTTAAATCTTTATTTTATTGTCCAGATGTGAGTTTAAATAATTGATGATGATTAATCAATAGTTAAGATTAGATGAAAAGAAATTAAACATCAATCAAGCATAGGTGTGCCTGTGTGAATATACAAAGTACCGTTTGTTCCTACCTGAATTACCAGAGTCAGCTCCCCACAAGGTGGGGTCAGAAAGTTCAGCTTCCAGATAGGCAAAGTATTTTAAACAGCTTTTAGTCACTGCATGTTTCTGTTTTGAAATTCTTGTTCTCTTTTTCTAGTGGTGAGAACCTTCACTTACCTGTGCTCTCTCAACTGACATTAGCTGCTGACACTCAGAGGGCATGGTTCATTGCTCCCCTCCTTTGTCACACAGAAGCTGCTTTATGACATCACTTTATGACATCATTATGATTGGTACCCAGCTCAGTGGCAGGGAGCTGGTGAATTGGACACTCTTGACCTTCCAGCTTTTCAACTTTTGACTGATGGACTGCCTGACTGGACTCCCCCGGACTAATGGTTTTATCTTACTCCAGCACAGCCTTTTTTATTGAAAAGTTTTAACATACAATTTTTCCTTTAAAAATCCCCCCTCCCCCTCCCTTCTCCCTCCCCCCCTACCTCTCCCCCCTCTCCCCTCGCCCCCCCCCGACTTCCCAGAGCTAAATACAAGGTATATATAAAAAAAACAATCATAAACAACCATATACTAACAACCATAAACTCTAAAATCCATCACTCTCTAGCTTATATAGGATAAAACAAACCTTAGTGATATTAAATATATATAGAAAAACTAAAATAGAAAAAGAAAAGAAAGAAGACTTATTCAAATGCTACATAAAACTTCTTAACCCTATACTTGTTCTGGATAAACTCAATCCATTTTCTCCATTCCATAATATAGCGTTCTTGCGAGTGATCTTTCAAATAGGCCGAAATCTTCGCCATCTCAGCCAGGTCGGAAACCTTTAAAGTCCACTCTTCTATGGTCGGCAGTTCCTCTTTTTTCCAGTACTGACCTATCAAAAGTCTTGCTGCCATAATTAAATTCAACATCAACTTAGTGTCCACAACTGTAGCATCTGTAATTATTCCCAACAAAAAAAGTTGCGGACAAAACTTTATCCTCTGTTTAAAAATCTTCTGCATGTTCCACCAGACTTTTATCCAAAAGGCCTTAACCTTTTTACAAGTCCACCATATGTGAAAATATGTTGCGTCTTCATCACCGCACCTCCAACATTTAGGCTGATAATTCGGATACATACTTGCAAGCTTTTTAGGATCTAAATGCCATCTATAAAACATTTTGTAAAAATTCTCTCTTAGATTTTGAGCTTGTGTAAATTTTACATTCCTCACCCAAATCTTTTCCCACGTGTCCATTGTAATAACTTCCTGGATGTTTTGGGCCCATTTTATCATACAATCCTTAACAAGTTCTGTTTCTGAATCAATCTCTATCAACGCAAGATATATCCGTTTAATATGTGCTGGTCCCTGATTTCTGATTTGCTTTATCAAATTTTCATCAGTCATTGTAAAACCATTTTTCTGGTTTTCTTTCCACCTGGCCCGTAACTGAGTATATTGAAACCAATTTTGAACAACCTTCTCTTCTCGCAAGAGGCTATATGATTTCAAACACCAAACATTTCTTTCCAAGCTTAGGATCTCCTTGTACGTAGTCACATCATGTTTGAAACCAGCATGTATATTTTCTATTGCGTGTTTTGGAATTGCCCACAGTGTATCTTGCAATCTAGCTTATGTCTATACTTCTTCCAAACTCTCAACAATGCCTGTCTTAAAATATGCACTCTAAACACATTGTCTACCTTCTTGTCATACAGCAAATATGCATGCCAGCCAAACAACAAATCGTGGCCCTCAAGATTTAATAATCTCTCTTGTGTCAAATTAATCCAATCACTTATTCCTACTAATGCAGCAGCTTCATAATATAGTTTAAGATTAGGCATTTTAAGACCACCTCTCTCACGAGTATCCTGTATAATCTTAAGTTTAACTCGTGGCCTTTTCCCTGCCCAAACAAATTTATTGATACCTCACTGCCATTCCTCCAAATTAGAATCTTTCTTAAGAATCGGTATCATTTGAAATAAGAATAAAAATTTAGGCAGGACATTCATTTTCACTGCTGCGATCTGTCCCAACAAAGACAATTGCAATTTTTCCCAACTCTCCAATTCTTTTTGAATTTTCCCCCATAATTTTTCATAATTATTTTTATATAACTTTGTATTAGAGGGCGACAAAAGCACCCCCAAATATTTAACCCTTTTAACAATCTCAAATCCAGTTAATCCTTCTAAGAGAGCCTTTTGCGAAACTGTCATATTTTTGGCCAGAATTTTGGTTTTCTGTATATTAACTTTAAATCCAGAAACCTTCCCGTATTGTGTTATTATCTCCATCAGGTCCACAACAGAGTTCTCTGGCTGGGTCACTGTAACAACCAGATCATCTGCGAATGCTCTCAATCTATAATCCTGATCTCTAATTTGTATACCCTTAATTTTTTCCGAATTCCGTATTTTAACCAATAATATCTCTAATGTTAACACAAATAACAAGGGCGATAACGGACACCCTTGCCTTGTGCCCTTCTCAATATTACATGCTTCTGTCAGGCTATTATTAACTATAATTCGGGCTGTTTGTTTTTGATATAATGCCCTAATCGGTTGTAAAAAATTTTCCCCAAAGTCCATTTTATCTAAAACTTTCATCAAAAATTGCCAATTCAATTGATCAAAAGCTTTTTCAGCATCTAGAAAGATTAGCGCCGCAGGGATCTGGTTGTTCCTTTCCAAAAACTCTAACACATCAACTATATGCCTCACATTATTTTTCATTTGCCTACCACTAATAAACCCCGTTTGGTCCCCATGAATCACCTGTTGCAGAACCCTCATCAGTCTATTAGCCAACACCTTAGCAAATATCTTGTAATCTGTATTTAAAAGCGATATCGGTCTATAATTTTTAACTTGAGTAGCATCTTGGTCTTCCTTCGGAATCAAGGAAATAAAAGCTGTTCTCCAAGACGGTGGCACCTTTCCCCCCCTCTGGATTGTCTGGAACAGTTCCTTTAACGGTTTTATCATCTCTAATTGTAAATTTTTGTAGTAAGCCGCAGTCAAACCATCCGTACCTGGTGCTTTGTCCACCTTCAATTCCTTAATTGCTGTAAAAATTTCTTCTTCTGTAATTAATTGATTAATCTCCTCTTTTTGTACTTGCGTAAGAACCGGGATGCTAGCATTCTCCAAATATATATCAATGTCTTTTTCATTAATCTTCTCCTTAGCATATAATTTAGAATAAAAATCCACAAAAGCATCCTTGATAAAGTCCTTATTGGCGCTCAGGGGTGCCCCCCTCTCCTGGGTGCGACCCGCCTTCTTTTCCATCGTGCCTCTTGATGACGGGCCCAATTATTGGGACAGGAGCCTCTTTTCCAAATTTAACAAGAGGCCCCTGGTGTGTTTTTTAGCGAAATATTTTGTGGGGTTAGGGAGGGGGGTGGGTTTACAGGTTCGGTTGGAAACTAGGGGGGTGCCACCTACCGTTTCTCAGACCAGGTTGGGGATCGATCGTGCCATGGTGGGGGTTGGGCTGGGGGCCTACGGGGCCCCGGAGCGGGATGTGGGATTGCCTATTCCTACGGCGGTAGGGAATGGCCGCAGGTGTATGAACAGAGGGCCGTATCAATATCCGGGAGTGCATCCCCGCTGTCTCCAAGCGGTGATGCGCTCCGACCCTCTGATTTCATCCCGTGGTACCAGGAGCGAGGATGAGCAGCCACCTGAGCTCAGGCTCGTGTATTTCAATGCCAGGTCAGTAATGAATAAAGCACCTCTCATTCGGGAGCTGATTGAGGAGGAGCATGCGGACCTGGGTTGCATTACGGAGACCTGGTTGGGCCCAGAGAGCGGTGTCCCCCTGGTTGATCTTTGCCCATCAGGCTTCCGGGTGCTGCACCAGCCTCGGGCCCAGGGTAGGGGTGGTGGAGTGGCAGTAGTTGCGAGGGAGACCTTATGTCCGCGGGAGGCCACCATGGTCCAGATAGTCGGGTGTGAGTCCCTCCTCCTGAGATGTGGCCCTAGAGCTCAGTTGGGCTTGCTGCTGGTGTACGTTTCGCCTAGTCGCGTAGCAGCAGCCCTGCCTGAGCTTCTCGATATCCTCGATATCCTCTCAGGGTTGGTGGTTGAGTTCCCCAAACTTATGGTTTTGGGTGACTTCAACCTACCATCCCTGGGGGGATCATCTGAGTTAGCTCGGGTGTTCATGGCTTCCATGACGGCCATGGACCTGATGCAGGTTATTCAGGGCCCAACTCATGGGGCGGGTCACATGCTCGATATGGTTTTTCTATCTGGACTGTGGTTAGATGATCTCGGGGGGGGGTTCCCCAACTATTATACCCCTGTCATGGACCAATCATCATCTCCTGCGGTTGGTCTTCCGTTTTGCCACTCCCCGCCATGGGGTTGCTGAGCCAATAAGATGGTTCTGTCCTAGGCGCCTGATGGACCCTGAGCGGTTCCAGAAAGCGCTTGGGCCCCCACCTGCCTCCTTTGCTCACAGTTCGGTCGATGCCCTAGTGGAAGCCTGGGAAAGGGCAGCCACAGAGGCACTCGACCAAGTTGTACCCATGCGGCCCTTGACCTGGCGCAGATCCCAATGGGCTCCATGGTTCTCCATGGAGCTCCGGGAGATGAAGCATCGGAGACGGGGCCTAGAGAGCTGTTGGAGATCCAGCCGATCCGAATCCGACCGGTTACGACTAAGGTCGTTTACGAGAACTTATCTCACGGCAATGAGGGCGGCAAGGTCTAACCTCTTTGCCACCCTCATCGCGTCCGCAGATAATCGCCCGGCCGCCCTTAATCAGGAGGTGAGGGAGGAACCCTTGCAGGGTCGAGCCGAGGAGTTTAGTTGATTTCTGTCAGACAAAATCGCTCGGATCCAGACCGGCCTGGACTCCGACTAGGCAGAGTCTGACGATGAGGATACGGGCAGCCTTGTTGATGTAATCTGGGAAGAGTTCGACCCTGTGACTCCTGAAGATGTGGACAAGATCATGGGGAAGCTGAGCGCCACCACGTGTTTGTTGGACCCGTGTCCCTCCTGGCTGACTTATGCGGCCAGGATGGGATGGGACACGAGGCTGGCTCCAGGCAGTGATTACTGCCTCTTTGAGTGAGGGTAGCTTTCCCGCCGCCTTGAAGGAGGCGGTGGTGAGACCCCTCCTCAAGAAGTCTGCTTTGGACCCAGCAATACTGAACAACTTTCGTCCGGTCTCCAACCTTCGCTTTCTGGCGAAGGTTGTTGAGAGCGTGGTGGCACAACAGCTCCCTTTGTTCTTGGATGAAGCTGATTATCTAGACCCATACCAATCGGGTTTCAGGCCCGGGTACAGCACGGAGACAGCATTGGTCGTGCTGGTGAATGATCTCTGGCGGGCTCGGGACAGGGGCTAATCCTCTGTCCTAGTCCTTTTAGACCTCTCAGCGGCTTTTGATACCATCGACCATGGTATCCTGCTGCGATGTCTCAGGGGGTTAGGAGTGGGAGGCACAGTTCTCCAGTGGTTCTCCTCCTACCTTCTGGGACGCTCGCAGTCGGTGTTGGCAGGGGGGCAGAGATCGACCTTGAGACCTCTCATTTGTAGAGTTCCTCGGGGATCGGTTCTCTCGCCTCTCCTGTTCAACATCTATATGAAGCCGCTGGGTGAGATCATTCGTGGTTTTGGAGTTGGGTATCATCAATATGCTGATGATACCCAACTTTTTATTTCGACCCCAAACCACCCCAGTGATGCCCTCGATGTGATGTCCCACTGCCTGGAGGCAGTCCGGGTCTGGATGGGGAGGAACAGGCTTCGACTCAACCCTGACAAGACTGAGTGGCTGTTCGTGCCGGCATCCCGGGAAATTCCGATTATTCCATCTTTGGCCATGGGGGGGTGAGCTATTACCCCCCGTAGATAGGGCGTGCAACTTGCAGGTCCTTCTAGATTCACAGCTCTCTTTAGAAGAGCATATCGGAGCTGTGACTAGGGGTGCCTTTGCCCAGGTTCGCCTGGTGCGCCAGTTGCGACCCTATCTAGACCGGGATGCCTTGCATACAGTCACTCATGTGCTCGTGACTTCTTGTCTAGACTACTGTAATGCTCTCTACATGGGGCTGCCCTTGAAGTCCACTCGGAGGCTCCAACTGGTGCAAAATGCAGCCGCGCGAGTTGTGCTGGGGGTTTCCCGATACTCCCATGCTACACCTTTGCTCCGCGAGCTGCATTGGCTGCCGGTTGCCCTCCGGGTGAGATTCAAAGTGTTAGTAACGACTTACAAAGCCCTACATGGCATGGGTCTGGATTACCTACGGCAACACCTGCGGCCGGCATCAACTTCCCTCCGTCCAGTGCGCTCCCACAGAGAGGGCCTCCTCAGGGTCCCTCTGATCAAAGAATGCCGATTGGTGGCCCCCAGGGGGAGGGCATTCTCTGTGGGTGCGCCAGACCTATGGAACCGCCTGCTGGTTGAGCTCTGGACGGCCCCCGACCTTTGCTCCTTCCGGCGCGACTTAAAAACATATCTATTCGAGCAGTCTGACCTGGTCTGATGGGTTAGGGTTGGGGTTTTAATATGTTTTAATACTGTTTTAAACTGGGCTAAATATTTAATCATTTTTTAACTTTTGTATTCCGCTTTTTTATATATTTATTGCCCTGTACACCGCCCTGAGTCCTTCGGGAGAAGGGCGGTATAAAAATATAATAAATAAATAAGTAAAATAAATCACTAATGTCTTTATTATCATTTTAGTTAGGCATTTTCTCCTGTTTGAAAGTAAGGAATAGAGGCATTATAGACAAATAGAGAATTTAACTTAATTTATTGCAGTTTTTCTGTCCCAAGAAATATAATGACAAAATTCAAAATTCAGCAATAATATTATAATGATGTGATATGTGATAGAAATTTTAGATCCCAATGTATAGATTTCATTCTTAGAAATCACTCAGGTGTGGGACTTTAGGGACTATGAGCTTGAGCATACTGTATAATAAGACTGGTGTCTTCTGAACTGCCTTAGCAGGGAGACAATATAGACTGTAGCCCTGAAGATGCAACATACTGTACCTTTGATAGATGATATGAAAATGGAATTTTAACTGGTACCAGTTTCTTTTGACGGAATAAGCAATACCAACCTTCCCAAATTATCTTCTATTGTACTCCAAATAGTAAATAAATAAATAAATAAATAAATAAATTTTATTTATATACCGCCCTTCTCCCGAAGGACTCAGGGCGGTGAACAGGGCAAATATATAAAAATACAAAAATACAAAAGTTAAAAAACAATTAAATACAATGCAGCTGGAGTCCGTTACTTATGTGGACCAGAAGAAACAGCTTGGTGACCATTTCCAACTGAAGCTGTCAGTGATAGCATGGAGGCATGCCTTCAAACAAAGAGTTCAACAACCCAGTGAGACGGCTACAGAATTCATCGCGGCGTTAAGACAAGCTTCGTGCCTGTGCCAATTTTCAGACTTGGAAGAAAGGTTTTATGACTGACTCATTTGTGGACTCAGGAGCAGAGAGTTACAACAAAAACTTTTTGCAAAAGAGACTGTCTTGCTCCAAGAAGCCTTAAAAGAGGTCATGGCAGATGAAGCCACCGGCGGGGCTGTGAAGGCGTTGTGGCCCACCAAAAGCACTCAGCATGAGAAAGCCATCCACCATGAGGACACCGAGCATTCTGAAGACGTCAACTCCAACCACAACATTGACAAGATCCAGTGGCACCATGACAAGGAATTGAAGCCCCCTTACAAGGCAGTTCCCTTCCTTCGGTGTTTGGGCTGTGGTAGCTGCCACCAACAAGTGGACTGCCAGTTCCGGACAGCCACGTGTTGGGCCTGCGGGAAAACCGGCCACATCGCAGCATTCTGTAGAGGTTGCCATAAGGACCGCCAATTGGACAATCTGATCAGGAGAGGTACCGGGGCCCTGGGGCAGCATAGAGTAGGGCTATGCTCCAGTTGTCGGAGTGTTTGCTGCACTGGAGCTCGCTGCCCCCTTAAGCCAAAACTTTGGCTTCAAGTCGAGCTGCAAAGTGTCCCTTGCAGGATGGAACTGGACACTGGTTCAGCTGTTTCTATTATTTCCCTGGAGACTTTCCGGTTTGTGTGCAACCGCAGCAAGAGATAAGCCAAGCTTAGGCCATCCGACATCATCCTTATTGACTTCCAGAATTCCCGAGTAGCCGTCAAAGGTGAGGCCACACTGGCCATCAAATTCAAGGGGTTTTTGGGGTCCCTAGATGTGAGCCAGAGAACGAGCTTAATAGGGCTTGATTGGTTTGATGCACTGGACATTCAAGTAACTGGGACCCACCGGACACAACTGGCAAACTTGGCATCAGTTTGTGAGGAATTCACAGATGTTTTTGACATGAGCCTGGGAGAGTACAAGGGCCCTCCGATAGCCTTTAAGCTTGATCCTGCCATAATGCCTGTTAGGATCAAGCCCCATAGAGTGCCTTTTGCACTAAAACACAAAACTGATGCAGAGCTAGACAAGCTAGTCAATCAGGGGGTACTACAGCCCATAGATGGGGGAGAGTGGGAAACTCCCATTGTCACGCCACTTAAGGCCAATGGGGAGGTCAGGATTTGCGCTGATTACAAGTGCACCATTAATCGGGCACTACAGCAGCACACGTACCCGGTGCCAGTCGTTAGCCATATTTTGGCATCACTGCAAGGGGGGGTACCGTGTTTGCTAAATTAGATTTGGCACAGGCCTATCAGCAGTTACCTGTGGACGAGGACACAGCGGCTGCACAAACACCTCCAATTCGGGGTTAGCATAGCCCCAGGAATCTTCCAGGGAGTTATGGAACATATGCTCAAGGGCATTCTGGAGGTCTGCCCCTATTTTGACGATGTGCTCATCACTGGTGAGTCCACTGAGGTGCTTGCAAGGAGGCTCAAAGCCATCCTTGAACGGTTCCGCACAGCGGGGATCAAATTAAAAAGGAACAAGTGTAACATTGGGGTTCCTTCCACTGAGTTCCTAGGATTCCGTATTGATGCTAAAGGCATCCATCCTGCAGAGTCCAAGCTGAAGGCGATTCAAGCCCCAGGTCAAAAGGAGAGCTTCAGGCATTCTTGGGTCTCCTTAATTTTTACTACGTATGCATTCCTTCCTAACAAGGCCACAGTGGCAGAGCCATTACACTGGCTCTTAGACAAAAACACTCCATGGAAGTGGACCAAGGTTCATGAAAATAGTTTTAAGGCAGTAAAATTACTACTGTGAGGAGGTTGAGCTCCTCCACATGCTTACTGGACCCGTGCCCTTCCTGGCTGGCTTATGCAGCTCGAGAGGGGACACGAGGCTGGTTTCTGGCAGTCATCTCTACTTCTCTGAGTGAGGGCCACTTCCCCACCGCCTTGAAGGAGGCGGTGGTGAGACCTCTCCTCAAGAAGCCCACCTTGGACCCAACCTCATTGAATAACTTTCGTCCAGTCTCCAACCTTCGCTTCCTTGCAAAGGTTGTTGAGAGTGTGGTGGCGCATCAACTTCCTCAGGTCCTGGATGAAGCAGTTTATCTAGACCCGTGCCAATCGGGCTTCAGGCTGGGCTACAGCACGGAGACGGCATTGGTCGCTCTGATGAATGATCTCTGGAGAGCCCAGGACAGGGGCCATTCCTCTGTCATAGTCTTATTAGACCTTTCGGCGGCTTTCGATACCATCGACCATGGTATCTTGCTGCGGCGCCTCAGGGGACTGGGAGTGGGAGGCACGGTGCTGCGGTGGTTCTCCTCCTTTCTCCAGGGTCGCTCGCAGTTGGTGCTGGCAGGGGGACAGAGGTTGACCCCGAGGCCTCTCATTTGTGGAGTCCCTCAGGGGTCGGTCCTCTCGCCTCTCCTGTTCAACATCTACATGAAACCGCTGGGTGAGATCATTCGTGGTTTTGGAGTAGGGTACCATCAGTATGCTGATGACACCCAGCTTTTCATCTCAACTCCAAACAGCATCAGTGATGCCCTCGACGTGATGTCCCGCTGCCTGAAAGCGGTCCGGGAATGGATGGGGAGGAACAGGCTTCAACTCAACCCGGACAAGACTGAATGGCTGTACGTACCGGCAAGCCAGGATACTCAGATCATTCCATCCCTTAACATCGGGGATGAGTTATTACCCCCTGTTGATAGGGCCCGCAACCTGGGTGTCCTCCTAGACTCGCAGCTATCCCTGGAAGATCACATAGGAGCTGTGACCAAGGGGGCCTTCTCCCGGGTTCGACTGGTGCGCCAATTACGACCATATCTGGACCTGGATGCCTTACGTACAGTCACCCATGCACTTGTGACCTCTCGCCTAGACTACTGTAACGCTCTCTACATGGGGCTGCCCTTGAGAGCCACTCGGAAGCTTCAACTGGTGCAAAGTGCAGCTGCACGGACACTTTGGGGGCCTCCCGATACTCCCATATCACACCTCTCCTCCGTGCGCTGCACTGGCTTCCGGTTACCTTCCGAGTGAAATTCAAGGTGCTAACAATGACATACAAAGCCCTACATGGCATTGGTCCGGACTACCTACGGGAGCACCTTCTGCCAATGTCAACACCCCTCCGTCCTGTGCGCTCCCACAGAGAGGGCCTCCTCAGGGTGCCACCGCTCAAGGAATGTCGGCTGGTGGCCCCCAGGGGGAGGGCATTCTCAGTGGGTGCGCCAGCCCTCTGGAACTGTTTGCCTACCGAAATCCGGATGGCCCCCGACCTCCGCACCTTCCAGCGCGATTTAAAAACTTACCTGTTCCAGCAGTCCGGCCTGGCCTGATAGCTCTTGGGGTCTCAGTTGTTTTTACTATTGTTTTTCACTATTGTTCAATCTGTATACCAACCTTACTCTGTACACCACCCCGAGTCCCTCGGGAGAAGGGTGGTATATAAAAACAAACAAACAAACAAACAAATAAATAAATAAATACTGTCGTCCAATTCAGTGCTTACCCACTTTAATAAAACATTGCCTGTATGCATTGCATGTGAGGCATCCCCTTATGGGGTGGGGGCTGTTCTAAGACATTTGTCTAGTGATGGGACTCAAGTCCCTATTGCCTATTATTCAAGGACATTGTCCTCAGCTGAGCGCAATTATGTTCAGATTGACAAAGAGGCCTTGGTCATTGTGGCCAGGGTGAAGAAATTCCATGATTACTTGTATGGCAGTAAATTCACAGTCTTCACTGACCACAGGCCACTGTTGGGGTTATTTACTACAGATAGGAAGACGCCTCAAATGCTGTCCCCTAGAATGCTAAGATGGTCCATTTTATGTCAGCCTACGGCTACAGGCTGGTTCACAAACCAGGCAAAGACATGGGCCACGCTGATGGCCTTAGCAGGTTGCCATTGCCACAGGTAGAACCAGCTCCAGCTCCAGCTCCAGCAGCTTGCATCTTGTCAATTCAGGATTTGCCTGAGTTTCCTCTCCATGCTTGGGATGTGGCTGCAGAAACTGCTGAAGACAAAGTTTTAAGTAGACTTTTGTCATGGATTCACACCGGGTGGCTTGAAAATAGCCCTGGACCACAGTTCCAGAGCTATTTCACACATATACACAAGCTGTTAGCTCACAAAGGCTGCATTTTATGGGGGAGCAGGGTTATTGTCCCCAGTTCATTAAGGCATCATGTGCTTCAGGCTCTGCATGAGGGCCATCTGGGCATAGTCCAGATGAAGGCATTGGCACGGAGCTACCTATGGTGGCCAGGGCTAGATAAGACTATTGAAGCCCAAGTACACGGGTGTTACATGTGTCAACAGTCCAGACCAGAAATGCCACTGGCCCCTGTCCACCGATGGGAGAAGACTCATACACCGTGGTCAAGGATTCACATTGACTTCACTGGACCCTTCAGGGACAGCTGTTTTTAATAGTGGTCGACAGCCACTCTAAATGGTTAGAAGTAATTCCTATATCTACTATGACTACTGCTAGGACCATCCAGGTGCTTAGAAAGTTTTTTGCCACACATGGGCTGCCGGACGTCATAGTCTTGGACAACGGAGCCCAGTTCACAGCGGCAGAATTTCAGGCCTTCTTGAGGACTAACCTCATAAGGCATGCAACATCGGCTCCCTTTCACCCCTCGACTAATGGGCAGGCCAAACGCATGGTGCGCATGACAAAGGAGCCTCTCAAGCGCATTGTGACCAGAGATTGGCACCATAGGCTGGCTGATTTTTTGCTTTGCCAGCACACTACGGCTTGCCTAGCAATGGGCAAGAGCCCAGCAGAGCTTTGCTGGGGGAGAAGGCTAATCATGAAACTGGACAGGTTGCATCCTGACCAGGTTGGAGCAGACAATGCATGCCCAAAGGCTCCAAGGGGTTTGCAAGTGGGTGATGGGGTGTGGGCCCGGAACTATGGGTATGGGAACTTCTGGGTGCTGGCTAAAATTGTCAAAATCTCGAGCCCTCTTTCTTATGAGATGGCTATAGATGGGGGGTGAGTTGTTCGGTGCCATATTGATCAGCTGAGGTAGTGCTTTGCAGAACAGCCACTAAATGAGGACCTCATGGCAGGTTCGCAATTAGAGCTGGAAACCGGCAGCCAGACTGGGCAGTTCACACGCTCTGAGGATTCAATAAGTCAGTACAACAGGGAGGTGGTCATAGATGGACAAAGTCATGGAGTGCAACATGGGTCTCCAGATGGGGAAAGTCAACCCAAACACAGCAGCAGCTTGGCTAACACAGCTACCTCATTGGACTTTGGTTTGGGCCAACCAGGAATGGCCAGCCAAAGGGACTCGAGTCAATCTGACTCATGTGAATTTAAGAACCCAGGTCTACCCAGCCCGGCAGGCAAGCTGGTAGACTGGAAGTTGCCTGGATCCCCCAGGCATTCTGAAAGGTCACGTAGACCACCACAATATTTACAAGATTATATTCTTAAATAATGTATGTACATTCTAGGGGGGAAGGATGTAATGTATTGGGATTTGTACTTGAACTGACTCACATATCTGTTTGAATGCTGCTTAAGGTTGCTCAGTGGTGTGTCTGTGTAACGGTCACTGACTAAGCCAGACTTGCTGTCTCCAAGAAGATCATTGGTTGATTTGGGGCGGGAATGGGCTCCTTTAAACCTATTTGCCACCGTCTAGTGGGCAACTGTATAAATAGCTGCACAGAAGCCTCTGTTTCAGTTCTGTTCCTGTTTGCCTCAATAAAGCAATGTTCCTGTCTGCAACTTCTTGTCTCGCTTACTGCCTCCAAAGAACTCACTACACAACACCAGGGATAAACAACATGGCGATTGCTTTAGGAAGAAGGTTACAGTTTGTTGCAGAGGAGAGCCAGACAGAAAGATGGTTCTAGCAGACAAAGGACTGAGCATATGTAGGGAGTGGATTTTTATACCCTCTGGAGCCTTTTGTTTGGAGTTGCTTCCTGTTTCAGGCTTTGTATTTGCTGTGTGACGTATTCTGACCTGAGTTTGGGTGTGGGTTTCTGGTATCCTTTTTTAAAAAACAAGTTTTATTAGTTTTTCAATTTATAACCTAGGTATGTATTTAGAAAGCATCATGATTCTTGGGTAGTCATCAATTGAGTAACAGAGTTTTCAATACATAGCTTGGGTTACCTTATCATATCATCCTTCTCTATTTCAACATTCAATACAACGTATTTAAATTAAAAAATTTCTTGGAATAGCATGGCCAATTAGAGAAGATTTTGTCAATCCAATTTTGATAGGGTATATCTATATCTTGTTATTAAATTTTATCTAATTTTGAGGTTAATTATAGTATCCAAGTTTAACCTTTAACATCCCAAGTTGTATTCACAACCCAAAGCTCCCTTATCTTATTAGACCAAAGATTGTATCATCTAACATACACCAATAGTTAAATAGCTAGCTTCTACCTAATAAACATTGTTTATTTCATATCCTAATACATCACAAGTTACCAATCGGAGAGTCTGCATTCATCAAACTACATCTACTTATGCATAACCAAAATTTTAACCTCAAACATAGGATCTATAAGCCAGATTTCCATTATATCAATATATAAATTTATAGTATTTGGAATAAGCTTAATAAATACTTAAACGCATTTTAATTCTATCTCATGAATATTTTCTATTTCAGGTCCTAATAAGTCACTAATTACTAACAAAATGACCTACAATAATTCTCTAGGAATTCATTTTTTAAATCTAACTCTAGGTTTCTTTTTTTGCCAGTCAGGTTTCCAGACCCAGGGCTTTAAATTGCCAAGTAGGTCTTCATTTACTCGCATGCATATTATTTGCACCAGAGGAGGCCATCCAATCATCAGCAATATACAAAGGTTGAACCATTTATAGACATTGTTGCCCTGTTAATTCCACTCTCTTTATTTGCTCTGACATCTCTGTCTGCAGTTCAATCTGGATTCTTCTTCCATCTGGGTTGATCTGTTTTGAGTAGAAAATCTTATCTAGTTTTATAGTTAGTAATTGACTGTCCAAGCTTTCCACAGGTTGTCTTTGTTGGTCTTCGGCGTCATCTATGTTGGCATCACTATCTTGCATGTAGTGTACTTCTGAAATTGTAGGCTCCTTAGAGAGGGTCTGAAGTTGAGCATTAAGTTTTTCCCTAGTTTGTTGTTGGTCTTTAAGATTGTCATAGTAGTAGTTCCTTGTACTTTAAAAATTGTAGGTTCTTTGAGTAAAGTCAGGTTTTGGATATTAGTTTTTTCAGTACTTTGTTATTGTTGCTTATATTCCTGTGTCTCAATAGTAGTATCTTCCAATTTTATTATATTCTGAAGTGTAAGTTCTTTAGTTGCAGTCTGGGTTTCAATTTGTAACTTAAGGTTGGCATAAGGTAAAGGTAAAGGTAAAGGTTCCCCCGCACATGCGTGCTAGTCATTTCCGACTCTAGGGGCCGGTGCTCATCTCTGTTTCAAAGCCAAAGAGCCAGCACTTGTCCAAGGACATCTCCGTGGTCATGTGGCCGGCATGACTAGACGCCAAAGGCGCACGGAACGCAGTTACCTTCCCACTGTAGCGGTCCCTATTTTTCTACTTGCATTTTTACGTGCTTTCGAACTGCTAGGTTGGCAGAAGCTGGGATGAGTAACAGGCGCTCACTCTGTTACGCAGCACTCAGGATTCGACCCGCCAAACTGCCGACCTTCTGATCGACAAGCTCAGCGTCCTAACCCACTGAGCCACCGCGTCCCTACTAAGCTTGGCATGTAAATTATTAAATCTGGAGATAGACATCTCAGTGACTCTATAGATTGTTTCAAGTATAAGGTTATAGTCAAGCAAGGTTTGTGGCTGATCCTTCTCCATTTTGTAGTATTTATAAATAGTCCTTAGTGGAAGCTATTTTTCAAACAAAAATCTGTAAGTGTCCACCTCCACAAGTCTAAGCCAGATTCATCTCCAGCTGTTTCAGGTTTTTATTTCAAAGCCAAGGTTAGTCCAAAATGTAAACACTTGCTGTAACAGGCTTAGCCACTAGATTGCCCCGAGTACTTCAAATCCTTTTCAGACGGTCTTTTTGTTTATTTCTTTTATTATCTATTTTCTTTTTTAGACTAATAGATAGAATAGTCCATTTCTGTGAATATAGGAACTTTGGGCCAAAAGTAAAAAGGCAGTAAATCCAATTAATCAGTATCATTTAGTACAGGGCTTTTTCTTTTTTCTCCCAATGTACACAAAGGCTGCTATTAAGGAGGGTGGGGGGAAAAACAGAAATCCCTTCCCTCTCTCCTAGCAAGGGGAAGCAAATTCAGAAAGCTTTTGACAGGTAAAGTAGATGATTAGGAAAAGAAGAAGGCAATTCTCACCCAGTTTTCAACTGCTTTCAAGTACTTTGTTGTGCTTTTGGCTTCGGCAGGAAATGGCTAAATGATGGGCCATGGGAGTGGCCAATCCTTCTTCTTCAGTTTGGAGAGTATCTCCAAGCCAATGGGAGAGCCACCGCCCTTCTACCGCTGACTGGAGAGACCTCTCCCTTGCTCATTGCCCCTCCAAGGCAACTTTCGACCCCTTTACAGGGCGACCCAATGAAGAAATCCAGGTGACGCGAACAGCAATTTCCTCACATGTCTGGCTGCACTGAAATCTGGAACCAGAAGCACCCTTTCTGGTATTCTTGATGGTGGTGGGTCAATCCTATTATGTCCAAAGGTCATATCCTGCTTCCCTGGGGCTAGGGTATGTAGATTTTAGGGCTCTATCTTCCTAAGCTTCTAGCTCCAAACTTCCTGGTGGTTTACATTTGCATTTTAAATAGAACTGGTTTCTGCTTGAGGGAAGGAGACCTGAGATTATTAAGAAAACTGGGCATGCTTTCCTGGTTCTTCAATGTGTTTTTAGGAAATATATTTTTTCTGCCCTTTTAATATTTCCTTCTCTGGGGAGCTGACTTCCCACAGTGGATTACCCAGGTGAGTATCTGCATAGAGACAGCATGATGGGGCATGCATAGGAGATAGTCTCCAAGTACTCAGCGAAAAGCAGCTTGATTTCAAACTATATCCAGTAATAAAAAGATAGTAGCTTGCTTGATCACTCCAGAGAAGATCTTCTGTGTTTTTTGTAATATGGATCCTATTGTATCTTTCATGTTCTGATACATATTATAGAAGTTACAAATGAGCATAGCAATCACTAATTTAGAAAAACAGTGTTTATTCTTATACAAATTTGGTAATCAGATTTTAATTTAGAGCTGCTTAATGCACACAGAAATGCACACATATATCCCAAATCCTAGAGATGCTTGCATCTCCGAACCTGTAGTGGATCTTAAAGGTTTGAGTCATGGAAACATTAATAGCAAATTAATTTAGACATAGGTATGCATATAGCTGCCCAAGTCGTGCTGTGCTGCCTTATGGTAGTCGTGGTGGTGCTGTTCCTGGGACATATGAACAAAGAATGTTGGTAAAGTGTGGTGGAATCTGGCACTGAGTTACAAAAAGGGAGCAAAGAGACAAATTAGTCTTGAGTCTTTAGCAATCAGAAAGAGAAACACAGAAAGGATCCTCCCTGATTCTTCACATATTTATCTGATTGTTATGCAGAGTATGCTTTAATCTGTCAAAATTCTGGTCTATAGGCAAACAGCAATAAAGAAACTGCTTGAGCCATTCCATTTTTTCTCCCATGCATGATGGGGTATGCCATGAATATACTGAATATCCAAACAAAGTCATTCAATGAATGAAGGTCATCCCAATTTTCTAACTAAGCATACCTTATGTTGGGCAGCAGTGATATAGCAAGATGCTGGATGATCACTTAAGTGACAATGTTGTGCAAAGGCTTCAACTCATTCTGGGCAGAAGTAGGCAATGGTAAACCACTCTTGTATTTTTACCAAAAAACCTATACTGGTGGAATATCAGCCCTTAGATGAGGCAAGGGAACCAATGCCAGAGTTGTTGAGAGTCAAGAGCACATTAAGTTTAATAAATTGTGGTTTGTTGCACAGTCAGCCAGATGTTCAGACTGGACTTGGCATTTTTATCTACTTATCAAATACTTCCCAAGAATCTGGGATAAGCAAATCTGGATGTTTGATGGTGTATCATGATTACTTTTTAGAATAGAATAGAACAGAACAGAACAGAACAGAACAGAATAGAATAGAGCTGGAAGGGACATAGGAGGTCTTCTAGTCCAGCCCCCTGCTCAGGAGGACCTATACCATCTCAGACAGGTGATTGTTTAGTCTCTTTTTAAAAACTTCCAGCAATGGAGCGCCCATGATGTTTTGGGGTAAGCTTACTGGTTGATTGTCCTCACTGTCAGGAAGTTTATCCTTAATTCCAGGTTGCTTCTCTTTGATCAGCTTCTAACCATTGTTTCTCGTCCTTCCCTCTAGTTCTCTATCAAAGTATAAAGCTATATTAACAGAATATTGCCAGTCTGAATTTGCTTCCCCTTCTCTCTCTTTATCTTGTCTCAAAGGAGGTTGTCTCAATATTTACTCATGTTACATTCTTGTCCCCAACTGAGAGTTTTTATTGTAGTAGTGACTTTTCCTTCTGTCCTATAAGACAATTATCTCTGTCTTCTAAATAGAAATATAAAATGATTGATGATGTAATGTTGGATGATGGGCCTCTCAAGTCATATGGCACTCAATATCAATTGAGGAAGAGCCGAAGACCTTTTAGAATACTAATAGTGTTTATGCTGTGGCTAGAATAATACCTTTGGGTATTATCTAGTTGCTAATGTTGCCATACAGGAAAAGAAATTCTGAAGCTGCAAAGAGAGAACTATAGTGGGGACCTGAAATGTATGAATCATGAACACAAGAAAGCTCAACACAGTGAAAGATGAAGTAAAAAATTACAAATTGAGATGAACTGGAAGTGGCCACTATAGTCATAGGGTCACACTGTTTATTACTCAGGACATCAAAAACAAATAATATTTTATTTATTTATTTATTAATGGGACTTATATCCTGCCCTATCTCCCAAAGGACTCAGGGCGGCTAACAACAACAAAATTAAAGGTCTCTGTACAATAAATTAAAATTAAAAATTAAAATAAATTAAAGATTAGAGTTAAAAATTGTAAACATAATTAAAATCCCTGTCAGTCCAGGTCAGCCAGGTGGAAAAGGAGTGTTTTGAGGCCACGGCGAAAGGACTGGAGATCTTGGGCCATCCGAAGCTCAGGGGAGAGCTGGTTCCACAGGGCTGGTGCTCCCACAGAGAAGGCTCTTCCCCTGGGGGTCGCCAGCCGACATTGTCTAGCCGACGGTACCCTGAGGAGGCCTTCTCTGTGTGAGCGTACTGGGCGATGGGAATTTGTTCCCGGCAGCAGATGGTCCTGCAAGTATCCCAGGCCTAAGCCATGTAGGGCTTTAAAGGTAAGTACCAGCACCTTAAATCTCACCCGGAGGGCAACCGGCAACCAATGCAGCTCACGCAGGAGGGGTGTAATATGGGACTATCGGGGTGCTCCGATCACTACCCGTGCAGCCGCACTCTGCACCAGTTGAAGCTTCCGGGTGGTCTTCAAGGGCAGCCCCATGTAGAGAGCATTGCAGTAGTCTATACGGGAGGTAATGAGTGCGTGGGTGACTGTACATAGGGCATCTCGGTCCAGAAAGGGGCGCAACTGGTGTACCAGGCAAATCTGGGCAAATGCCCCCCCTAGCCACGACTCCAATATGATCTTCAAAACTGAGTCGTGAATCCAGGAGGACGCCTAGATTACGTGCTCTATCAATGGCAGGTAATATCTCTCCTCCTATAATCAAAGATGGAACCTCTTGGACTAAACAAGATGTCGGTATGTAAAGCCACTCAGTCTTGGCCGGGTTGAGCCGGAGCCTGTTCTTTCCCATCCAAATCTGTACCGCTTCCAGGCAACGGGACATCACATCGAGGGCATCACTGGGTTGGTTCAGGGTGGAGATGAAAAGCTGGGTATCATCAGCATATTGATGATACTTCACCCCGAAGCCACGGATGATCTCTCCCAGCGGCTTCATATAGATGTTGAACAGGACGGGCGAGAGCACCGACCCCTGAGGCACCCCACAACTAAGGGGCCTAGGGGTTGACCTCTGCCCCCCTGCCAACACCATCTGCGAACGGCCTGAGAGGTAGGAGGAGAACCACCGCAGAACGGTGCCTCCCACTCCCAACTCCTCAAGACGACGCAGCAAGATACCGTGGTCGATGGTATCAAAAGCCGCTGAGAGATCTAATAGGACCAGGACAAAGGAATAAGCCCTATCTCGGGCCCGCCAGAGATCATTCACCAGCACGACCAATGCTGTCTCTGTGTTATACCCAGGCCTGAAACCCGATTGGTACAGATCCAGATACTCAGTTTCCTCCAGGACCAAAGGGAGCTGCTGTGCCACCACGCTCTCAATGACCTTCGCAAGAAAGCGAAGGTTGGAGACAGGACGAAAGTTGTTTAAAATAGCTGGATCCAATGCAGGTTTCTTAAGGAAGGGCCTTACTACCGCCTCTTTCAAGGTGGCAGGGAAGTACCCTTCACTCAGTGAGGCATTGATAACTGCTAGGAGCCAGCCTCATGTAACCCCCCGAGACGCATAGACCAGCCACGAGGGACACGGGTCCAACAAACACGTGGCGGCACTTAATTTCCCCATGATCCTGTCCACTTCATCTGGAGTCACAGGATCAAACTTCCCAAATGTTCTTGGCCAAGCTCATCGTTTTCCTCTTGTCAGATACTGCCCAGTCAGAGTCCAGACCAGCCTGAATCTGAGCAATTTTGTCCACCAGATATTTACTAAATTCCTCGGCCCATCCTCGTAAGGGGTCCTCTCCCGTCCCTTGATTTAAAAGGGAGCGGACCACTCTAAACAGGGCAGCCGGGCGGTTATCTGCGGACGCAATGAGGGTGGTGAAGTAAGTGTGCTTTGCCACCTCCATTGCCACAAGATAAGATCTAGAAAAGGATCTTAACTGTGTTCGGTCAGACTCGGACCGACTGGTTCTCCAAATGATCTCTAGGCTCCTTTTCCGGCGTTTCATCTCCCGCAGGTCCTTGGAGAACCAAGGAGCGAGTCAGGACCTGCGCCGGGTCAGAGGACGCAAAGGCACAACGCGGTCGAGAGCCTCCGAAGTAGCCTGTTGCCAGGCATTAACTAAGGACTCGACCGGGCTGTGGGAGAGGGAGGTAGGAATCAATCCAAGCACCATCTGGAACTTATCTGGGTCCATCAGGCGCCTGGGGCGGAACCATCTGGTCGGTTCCGCCTCCTGACAGCGGGGGGTGACGTGACGGAGGCCCAACCGCAGGAGATAATGGTCTGTCCATGAAATGGGTTGAGATGTTGGAGTAACCCCACCCAGCCCATTAAGCCACTGCCCAGAGATAAAAATAAGATCAGGCATGTTTCCCCTCTCGTGAATATTCCTTTTATACTTAGAAGAAGCATAGTAAGAATAATAGTTGGTTAAAGTGCAATCAATAACCAAATAATAATAATCAGACTTTGTGGATAAACCTTTAACATGACTATTATCATTGGTGGCACAGTGGTTAGAATGTAGTACTGCAGGCTACTTCTGCTGACTGCCGGCTGCCAACAGTTCGGCAGTTCGATTCTCACCAGCTCAAGGTTGACTCAGCCTTCCATCTTTCTGAGGTATGTAAAATGAGGGCCCAAATTGTTGGGGGCAATATGCTGACTATGTAAACCTCTTAGAGAGGGCTGTAAAGCATTGTGAAGAAGTATAAGTCTAAGTGCTATTTCTATTGCTATTGTTTATGCTGCAACTATTGATGCAAAAAAGAGGATGAGTGTTATGATAAAGTTGAATTTGAAATTGAAAGCATATGCAAGTAACCTATGCTGATTATGATTAAACACTGTAATGCCAAATTTGAAAACATTACAGAGGAAAATGTAGCTGGTCAGGGACTAAAATGAGGCAAGAAACTGACTTGTTCATAGCTAACACTCTTCAAACAACCAAAATGATCCTTGTATACAAGGACATAATTAGATAAAATGCATAGAAATAACAATGATTTTATTGGTTTTAAAGGAGGTGAAATAGCTCAGTTATATTATCAGAGGCATGGCCATCTGCTGTCAGATCACAATTTGCTCATGTGCAAATTCTGAGTTAAGCCAAAGAAGAAGAAAACCTTTCGAGGCAGACTAGATTTGAACAATAAAGTTAATGTAACTACATTATTGTATGGCTACACTAACAGAGTCTTGCAACTCTGAATGTGCCTTTCCCTTTCTGTCTTTATCCTAAAGAGAACTAGGAAAGGTCAAGTCTGAAATATTTTCTTAAATTCCATTCCTGTGTTAGGCTCAAATTTCTATATCTGTTTTCATGGCTAGCGCTTTTCCTCTTCTTTTTCAAGGTTATTCTCAAAGCCCATTTCAGATATTGAAGTTATACCTATCACTTTCAAGGAGAATCTAAGGAATCACTTGAAGCCCAGCCTTCATAGAATTATGGAATGAACATAAATAAGTCATTGAGGGTGAATGTGAAAAGAAACTGCCAAAGTTGAAGAAATAGAACAAAAAAGATATGCTCATGGAGGTTTTAGAGTATCATCCCCCTACCTCTAGTTTTAACAGTCACACACTACTGGGATCAGGAAACCAAAGTCACATATGCCAATATGAGAAAAAAACTTAATGGATTCCAAATATATCTGGTATTATTATCTCATATAAGAGAAAAAAACTTAATGGATTCCAAATATATCTGGTATTATTATCTCATATAAGAGCGTTGCTGCCATTGACTTTTATGAATGAAAGAAATTGATAGCTTTATGGGACACTACCACTAAACCGAAGGCAAGATTTCCCAGAATCAATAAGGTTAGTGTCCCATCACAACTAAGCATTTTAAAATCCTATGGAATTTGGCATGTAAAATTTAAATATGTGCTCAAATAATTGCAGTCTATAGGATTTTGAATCCATATAATTTAATAGCCCATTTTAACTGGACTGTAAACTCCCCACTTTAATTGTTTGGCTCTTTTAGTCAAGGAAATGGATAAATTGCTTCTAAGTTAATTTCCTTCAGTCTTGTACTCTATACATCCCAGGATTCCCCCATGCAGTGCTTGAAACAGAAATGTCACAGATTTTATCTTGTAAATGATTCATATTCTGAAAGGAAGAACAAGCCCAATGGGGACAGCTGTTCTGCGGAAAGTTCATGCTGAGAATCAAAATAAGACTTGGGAGGAGTTACCTTGATAAACTTTGATTGCCTCCTCATTCTCCCCCCCTCCTCAAATTTTCTATGGATTGCCTGCAACAACTACCTTTATAATTAGATGCTTCTTGCCTGCTGGGCCCTCCACAGAGATCAAACACTTCTCTTCTCACCAACACTTGAACAAACTTATGTCTGCATGGAATACAAAGCACTGTTTAACAGCTGTGCTTCACACTTAGCAGGAAAAGTTTCTGGAAACATGACCTTTCTGTGGAACTAGTAATTGAAGGGACGTTCCTTGGGGAATATGAAAAGCTTCAGCTTGTAAAAAATAATCAAATGGTGTTCCTTCTTGAAATGCTTGGTTCCAAGAAAAATGAGAACCACTGGTTTGCTTTATCTTCAAGAATATAAATTATTTGCAAACTAGGACTGGGAAACATTTCCCCCCCTCTGCTAGGAGGTGAATTCTTTCATAGTTATCTGATACAGAACACATGCTAGTTTCTATCCTACCCTATCTATTGGACTTCTTTTGGAGGTTTTCATCATTCACTCTTACAGTTGGTCCAACCTGTTTGCCTTAAAAAGTACTGAGGGAAGTCAGCTCCCCAGAGAAGGAAATATTAAAAGGGCAGAGAAATATATTTCCTAAAAAGATATTAAAGAGCCAGGAAGGCATGCCCAGTTTGCTTAATAGCCCTAGCTCTCCCTTCCCCAAGCTCTGTACAAATGCAGATGTAGGAGGCTAGAAGCTTAGGAAGACAAAGATACCTAAAATCTACATACCCCAGCCACAGGGAGGCAGGGGCTGGGACATACAGCCAGCAAGATTCCTAGAAAGGCACACCTAGACTCAGGACAGAATATGTGACACAGGAAATACAAAGCCTGAAACAGGAAATAATCAAACAATAGAGTCCAGGGGTTATAAAAACCCACACCCTACATGTGCTCAGCCCTTTTCTGCTGGATCCATCTTGCTGTCTGGCTTTCTTCTGCAGTAAACTGTAACCCTCTTCCCAAAGCAGTCTCCTTGTTGTGTATCCCTGGCTTGGATGGAACCATGATGAAGACTTTTCTTCCAACAATTTAATAGGCTATGGTAGATTCTCAATGCATAGTATCACCTCCTTTACACAATTTATTGAATATTGGTGTGCATTCAACAAAAACATATGGTAGGTGACAGTGTGAGAAATTAATTCTGATTGTAAAAAAAGTGGGGGAAAGGTTTTCACTTTGCTTGAATATAAGCATCATTTGGTCTGGGAAATCATAAAATAGGCAAGAGCTAGGGACCGTTTTCGAGAATCTATTTTCATCTGCAAATGAGAATGAGGCTTTGAGCACATACAAGAGCAGAACATAATGTGGTACAGATTTTATTACATATGAGACAGTGAACAAAAAGAATGCTGAACATGTGTAGAAGGCTATTTCCTTACCACTAAGCAGTCACCATTAGCTTCTAAACATTTTAGAATGAATTATTTATTATGATTCTCCCATATTCATTTTAAACTCAAGTTGCTTGCCTCACAGTGCTGGCTTGTTGTTACCCTGAAGCACAAAGTGTGAAGCTGCCTAGTTCAGAGGCTTTTATTCGTGTTATGGACCATCAGCTTAATTGCTATCAAGCAGCAAAGCCTAAGGAACAGTTAGTTTCCTTCTTTCCTTCAATTTATAGACATTGTCCTCACTGGACACCATTTACTGAATTTGCTCATTTAGTCAATCTGCTTTGTAAGACCAACACAGATCAATTCTGCCTTTGGAAAGGAAAAATACTTTTTTTAAAAAATAATGGAAGCCATTAATACTCTAAAAAATAATGGAAGCCATTAATGGGACAAAAAGTGGATGGAGATGCTGAATGAAAACGCTAATAATGTCTATGGGAAGGTGTCAGTGAATGGAAACTTGATGCCTCAAGACTGGGTAATAGTCTGAAATCACCGGTGAATACAATATAGTAGTCCTTGATTTATGACTGGTTATTTACTGATGACTCAAAGTTACAACAGGACTCCACAGGGCAGTTTATGACCTGGATTTGAAGTTCTGATGACCTCTCCACCCCCAATTATCACTTTTGGGGTTCTCAGCAACTGTCTTGCATTTACAGATGTTTGCAGTATCCCGTGGTCACGTGACTACAGTTTATGATATTTTTTTGCCGAAAACCAATGTTTGCATCCAGTTTCTGACAAACAACCATTTCATTTAACAACCACCTAATGATTGTTGCATAAAAGGTCATAAAATTTGGCATGGTCACATAAAGGTAAAGGTTCCCCTGCACATGCGTGCTAGTTGTTTCCAACTCTAGGGGCCGGTGCTCATCTCCGTTTCAAAGCCGAAGAGCCAGCATTTGTTCGAGGACGTCTCCGTGATCATGTGGCCGGCATGACTGGACGCCAAAGGTGCATGGAACGCTGTTACCTTCCCACCGTAGTGGTCCCTATTTTTCTACTTGCATTTTTACGTGCTTTTGAACTGCTAGGTTGGCAGAAGCTGGGACAAGTAACAGGCGCTCACTCTGCTATGCGGCACTCGGGATTCGACCCGCCAAACTGCCGATCTTCTGATCGACAAGCTCAGTGTCCTAACCCACTGAGCCACCGCATCCCTTTCTACAGTCACACAGTGAACTGCTTAATGACTGGCATGACTTACAACTATAATTCTGAATTCAATTATAAATCAAGGACTATCTATATTGGGTTCAATCTCACTCTTTTCTACCAATCCAGGATTCTGGACTAATTTCAAACATGCCACATAGATATCCCATTGTATAGTACTTTATGAAAGATTAATAGAGTGTGGCTAGATTATCCTTGACTAGTTTAACAGATCAGTTTAAATTGGTAAGAGGAAATTCAGATAACTGAAACTTCTTTGTCTGCTGTGACAATGCTGGATGAAAAAGCATCCTGAGATTATGAACAGGTCAGAGTGCAAACTCACTGGAACAGTTGAACTGCAATCTACCAGGCAGCATGAGGGATTTGGGGAAGTAGAGGATAAAGTGTTGAATGTTGATTTTAGAAAAGGCATCTCAGCTGCTGAGAAATATGAGACATTTCAAAGAGACCTCCTTTATTAGCTCACTATAACTGTGGCCAACAGTTTTCAAGATTCTGTATTTACCACAGACTAGCATTAACAACATTTTAACATCTTCCTGAAATCTGCATTGTCTTTGTTTCCTTGATTTTGCCAATTATGGTGTGTGATGCTTGACTGGCATACAACTACCACTGATAGTGTCATGATTTTGTATGACCTGAGTCTCAGTTTTCTAGCCCTTATCTAGTTAATTGCTATATAGCAGTGGTGGCGAACCTATGGCACGCATTCCAGAGGTGGCACTCAGAGCCCTCTTTGTGGGCACACATGCCATGTCCCAAAGATGGCAACCATCCCTCTTCAACCAGCTACACGAGGTCCCACGTGGCTGGATGCATCCCGGCACAGCTGGTTTCCCTCCCCACCTGTCCCATCCCTCCTGGCCTTGCATGCTCTCTTTTTCCTGGGCACAACCCACTGCATCGCCTCCTCAGCTGTGAGCCAGCTGTCCAGCTCAGAAGCAACTTCTCTGAACTGCTGGCGGCGGGCTGTGGAGCTCCAGAGTGCACCGGTCAAGGAGCTGGCAGGCTCTGGCTACTGATGGACACCATCAGCCCCCATGCACTTGCTGGCCTCTATGTGCAGGGGCCAATGGTATCAGGCAGCAGCTGCCCTGGCCCCTGCCTTGCCTTGCCCCATGGCAATGGCACCCCCATCCTGCTTCGCCTCACCCCACAGGACGAGCCTCTTGCCCACCACCGCACCTGCCAGAGACCCCATGGATCTCCCCCAACCCTGTCCAGCCCCCACAGGTGTCCCTTCCCACGAGCAACATCGAGGTGACCACACCCACTTTGGTCACACCCACACCCACCCAGTCTGCCATGACCACCACAGCCATGCCCATCCAGTGGGCCATGTCCCACCTGGCACCCAGTGATAAATAAGTGGGTTTTGGGTTGCAGTTTGGGCACTCGGTCTCTAAAAGGTTTGCCATCACTGCTATATAGTTACCAAGAAAATTCAGATATCACCTACATGTATTTCACGCCATGGCTCTAATCAATGGCTAGTGGCTTTGTGTTGATATTGCTGAACAACAGGAGGATGAATAGAAGACTGTAGAATTTTGTAACATAAATGCCAAGTGATTGAATAGTGCTCCCTGAGCATCTTAAAAGTTGTCCTGGAGCAGACATGTCAAACTCACAACGTCACATGACATGGCGCAATGTATCGGAGCTTTTTCACGATTGCCAGCAATGGGGTGGGTGTGGTTTCCTGGTGATGTGTCTGGCCCGCGGGCCGGCACTTTGACACCCCTGTCCTACAGAATCAACATTCCCATAAGGTAACTCAAGTAATTTCAATAAAAATTTCAATAAAACATTTGATAATTCTTCCATATCATGTCTAGAAGTGAAATTGGCAGATAACTCTTCTTCAGCAACTTGTGTTGAATAAAAAAGTTGGAAATCAGTCTTGGAGGTTCAGATGAGATTTCTTTGGTGAGGTTTCTTTGGTGATTCCTGTGTAAAGTATGTAATAAAGAAATCATAGAAATCTCCATGGGCCCCTTTGCTTTAGTTTATAGAACAAGTATATAGTTTATAGAACAAGGCTGGGAAAAAGGTTCCTGAGATAAGAGATTGCAAAGAGAAAAAGAACACACACACACACACACACACACACAGAGAGAGAGAGAGAGACATCCCTTCTTAATAAATAAATAAACATTATATAAATATGCAGATTTGTCTTCAGTATGTTTTTCTAATACAGGCTCCTGAAGTGATCTCTGAAGCTTTAGTTACCTCGGTATATGACCTTTGGTCTCCATGCAGTATTTTCCACTGTGTAATCAACAGGGGTCAGTTTGATAGCCCCTGAGAGAGCCTTCCTTGCAAGTATTATTTGTTTGTTTGTTTGTTTATTTTATATGCCATCCATTTTGCTGCTCAAAGTGACACAAATATTGTTCTGAAGTAGAAATGCTGCTCTGAGTTCCTTATTAGAATAAATGATTTAAAGAGTAAATAAAGCCTAGCAGTGCTGCTTTCAATCTCTCTGTCAACTCTGCAACAAACCTGACTGAAGCCATCTTGCTTGTTTTCAGTTGCCGCAAGAATGGGTGGAGGAATGGGGAGTTTTATGCTAGTCTAAACAATTCTCTGTCCCATGGGAACCAAGGTCATTTCTGTTGGTTAGCCTGCAGGTTTAGCCTGAAGTTAGAAAGCCCGCCAAACTGTTCTATTGGGAAACATAGCTGATCCCATAGTTTCTGGGGTGGGAAGTTTAGCTTGGTAATACTGTAAGTTTTTGGAGGAATTTTAGCCTTGGTTTCACTTTTGACCATGCGGATACTTTGTAGCCAATAAACATGTTCTTATAGGAAAACTCAAGCCTTGGAGTTCTGCTTTAATTGGTTTCATCTATCAGAATCATGGCACTCTCTTGATGTTTTAGCTCTTATGAATGTCTCCCTTAGAGTAGAGAAAGGATGAAAACAAACAACTTAATGGTAAAACTCTCACCTTTACTTCACTTGAAATCCATCATAGTTTTCAACTGCTTCCCCTGTATCTGTTATGATACAAAGCAACCCAGTAAAAGTCATTTGGAAATAAGAATTGGTAGGGGAAAAAAACAACCTTTCATTCCTGCCAATTCTCTTAGCTTTTCTTTTTTGAGCTTAAAATAAATTGTAAAATTTCAGAACTCTTTCAAAACTCCAGAATTCTACTGTGCCACATGCTGTGGTGTATAAACCACAAATGAGGTTTATATATAAAAACCCCTCATTTGTGGTTTATACACCATAGCACCACAAAAAATCCTAAGCCAACAATTCTCATTATGGATTTAAGCTTGGCCTTTGAAAGAGTGTGAAGATGGTCTGTCTCTACACCCAGACAATGAGCTAAGATGGAAGGAACTTTAGCAAGTGTAACTGTAGACTCAGTGAGGTGTTTTGATTCTGTAATTGGAATATGATGTGTTGTGGAATGTTCTTGTTATATTTATTCTTTATCATTGAATATCATTGGGACCCACCAAAGTTACAGATCACAATATAACTCTTCTAAATAAATAATTGGTACACATACCTAGTCTTTTTTTATTGAAAAAGTTTTACAATAGATTTTTGAATACAAACAACCCCCCTCCTCCCCCACACCCTCCCCGACCCCTCTCCTCCCTCCCCTCCCACCTCCCCGACTTCCCAGAGCTAAATACAGGGTATAAAAATACAAACAAACATAATCTAAAATATGCAAACAACAATAAAATATTAAATTCTATCGCACTTTAACTCTTAGTAAAATAACTACTAACTAGTTATACATCATATAAATCCGCTATTTATTCAAATGCTAAGTGAAACTTTTTAGTCCCATCCATCTCCTCCATTCCACAATGTATCTCTGTTGCGATTGGTCTTTCAAATACGCTGAGATCTTTGCCATTTCCGCCAAGTTAGAAACTTTTAAAGTCCATTCTTCTATAGTCGGCAGTTCTTCCTTCTTCCAATATTGCGCTATTAAAAGTCTCGCTGCCGTAATTAAATTCAACATCAACTTAGTATCTATAACAGTGGTATCTGTAATAATACCCAATAAAAACAATTGCGGAGAGAACTTTATCCTTTTCTTAAATATTTTTTGCATATTCCACCAAATTTTAATCCAAAAAGCTTTAACCTTTTTACAAGTCCACCATATATGAAAATACGTTGCATCCTCACAACCACACCTCCAACACTTAGGCTGGCAGTTCGGATACATACTTGCTAATTTTTTAGGATCTAAGTGCCACCTATAAAACATTTTATAAAAATTCTCTCTTAAATTTTGGGCCTGTGTAAATTTTACATTTCTAACCCAGATCTTTTCCCAAGTATCCATTGTTATTACTTCTTGAAAATTCTGAGCCCACTTTATCATACAGTCTTTAACAAGTTCCGTCTCTGAATCAATTTCTATCAATGCATTATATATCCTTTTTATATGTGCTTGACCTTGATCTCTAATTTGCTTTACCAAGTTTTCATCAGTCATCGAAAAACCAGTTTTCTGGTCATCTTTCCATCTAGCCCACAGGTCTGCAACCCGCGGCTCCGGAGCCGCATGCGGCTCTTTCAGCCGTCTCCTGCGGCTCCCAGTCCTCTGCCATGTGCAGTCCAAAAAAAAAAAGTGGGACTAAAAAGTTCAACCAATCAATTCAAATATGCAGGGTAGGTGCATATCTCGCCTTGGCTCCACTCTTCAGTCAAACCCTGTTCTGCGCATGCGCGCATATATGCGCATGCGCACACATTTTTTTGCGGCTCCCAGTTTTTCCTTTTGTGAGGGAACCGGTTCTGAGTGGCTCTTTCACTGTTTCAGGCTGCTGACCCCTGATCTAGCCTGTAATTGCCCATACTGAAACCAAGTTTGTACTATCTTTTCTTCTTTTAAAATATTATATGGCTTTAATTGCCATACATTCCTCTCTAAACTTAAAATTTCCTTATATTTAATCACATCATGTTTAAATCCCACATTTATATTTTCTATTGCGTGTTTAGGTATTGCCCAAATAGGTATCTTATAGTTTAACTTATGTCTATACTTTTTCCAAACTCGCAACAGAGCATACCTTAAAATATGTATCTTAAACACATTATCCACCTTCTTATCATACAATAAATGTGAGATGGCCTCACGAGACCAATGGTTCGTTGAGGTGCTTCCAAGAAAAAGGCAGCATGCAGGGATGCAATTAGATGAAGCTTTATTTAAAGATAGAGTAAAGAGAAAGAGTTCCCTGGCATGGAGGCATCCATGTCTGGATTGAGCTCATGGATCATTCCCAGAGGGAGCTTGAACAAGAAAGCAACAAGAGAGAGAGCAGCCCCTGAGCAGAGGTTTTTATGGGGGTCCCCAGCCCCTCCCTTACCAATGAGAGTGAGGGGGCTGGAGGGCCATTAACTCTCTCCAATGGGGCTGCAGGGGCCAGAGACTCCTGACCCACCAAGTGGGAGCAAAGATGCCTTTTTGCTCCCATCTGACGACCTTTTTGGGGAACTGCCATGGCTGGCACAAAAACATCTAACAATAAATATGCATGCCAACCAAATAACAAATCATGACCCTCAAGATTTAATAATCTCGCTTGTGTTAAATTAAACCAGTCGCTTATCGCTGACAACGCAGCAGCCTCATAGTATAATTTGAAATTAGGCACTTTAAGACCACCTCTTTCACACATATCTTGCATTATCTTAAATTTAACTCGTGGCTTTTTCCCTGCCCATACAAATTTATTAATTCCTTTTTGCCATTCCTCCAAATTTAAATCCTTTTTAAGTATAGGTATCATTTGAAATAAAAATAAAATTTTTGGCAAAACATTCATTTTCACTGCTGCGATTCTTCCCAGTAAAGATAATTGTAATTTTTTTCCAACTGTCTAATTCTTTTTGTACATTTCCCCATAACTTTTCATAATTATTTTTATATAACTTCACATCTGAGGCTGACAAATATATCCCCAAGTATTTAACCCTTTTAACTATTTCAAATCCCGTTAGCTCTTCTAAAACAGCCTTTTGTAATACTGTCATATTTTTAGACAATATTTTAGTTTTTTGTATATTAATGTTAAATCCAGAAACTTTCCCATATTGCATTATTATCTCCATCAATTCTACAACTGAATAATCGGGCTGAGTTATTGTAACAACCAGATCATCTGCAAACGCCCTCAATCTATAATCCTGATCTCTTATTTGGATTCCCCTAATTTTATCCGAATTACATATTTTAATCAGTACTATTTCCAATGTTAAAACAAATAATAGAGGTGACAATGGGCACCCCTGCCTTGTACCTTTTTCAATATTACATAGTTCAGTCAAACTATTATTAACTATTATACGGGCTGTTTGCTTTTGATATATAGCCCTTGTTGTTGTTAATTGCGAAGTCGTGTCCGACCCATCGCGACCCTATGGACAATGTTCCTCCAGGCCTTCCTGTCCTCTACCATCTTCTGGAGTCCATTTAAGCTCACGCCTACTGCTTCACTGACTCCATCCAGCCACCTCATTCTCTGTCGTCCCCTTCTTCTATTGCCCTCAATCTTTCCCAGCATTAGGCTCTTCTCCAGTGAGTCCTTCCTTCTCATTAGGTGGCCAAAGTATTTGAGTTTTAGCTTCAGGATCTGGCCTTCTAAAGAGCAGTCAGGGTTGATCTCCTCTAGGACTGACCGGTTTGATCGCCTTGCAGTCCAAGGGACTCGCAGGAGTCTTCTCCAGCACCATAGTTCAAAGGCATCAATTCTTTGGCGCTCAGCCTTTCGTATGGTCCAGCTTTCACTGCCATACATTGCAACTGGGAAGACCATAGCCTTGACTATACGCACTTTTGTTGACAGGGTGATGTCTCTGCTTTTTAGTGTGCTGTCTAGATTTGCCATGGCTTTCCTCCCAAGGAGCAAGCGTCTTTTAATTTCTTGGCTACAGTCCCCATCTGCAGTGATCTGGGAGCCCAGGAAAATAAAATCTGTCACTACCTCCATTTCTTCCCCATCTATTTGCCAGGAATTGAGAGGGCCGGATGCCATGATCTTGGTTTTCTCAATGTTTAGTTTCAACCCAAGTTTTGCACTCTCCTTCTTCACTCGTAACAAGAGGCTCTTTAGTTCCTCTTCACTTTCTGCCATTAGAATATAGCCCTAATTGGTTGTAAAAATTTATCCCCAAATTCCATTTTCTCTAATACTTTCATCAAAAATTGCCAATCCAATTGATCAAAGGCTTTTTCAGCATCCAAAAAGATCAGCACTGCAGGGATCTGATTGTTTCTTTCCAAAAATTCCAATAAATCTACAATATGTCTCACATTATTCTTCATTTGTCTACCACTTATAAATCCAGTTTGATCACCATGAATTACTTGTTGTATTACCCTCATTAATCTATTAGCTAATTTTTTTGCAAATATCTTGTAGTCAGTATTCAAAAGTGATATTGGCCTATAATTTTTAGCTTGGGTGGCATCCTGATCTTCATACCTAGTCTTATATTCATTTCTCTTTTTTTAGATGTCCACAAGAAGCCCAAACTATGTCCAAGCTCTATTTCCCAGCCCAGCAATTGTCAAAAAGCAGGGCTGCCCTTGAGATCTGGTTTCAAGATTGGTGGAAAGGGAGTTGCTAAATCTTTTAAATGTCTCCTTTATATCTGATATTCGCTCCCTGCTAACTTTCATTCAGGGACACGGTGGCTCAGTGGGTTAGGACACTGAGCTTGTCGATCAGAAGGTCGGCAGTTTGGCGGGTTGAATCCCGAGTGCTGCATAACAGAGTGAGCGCCTGTTACTCGTCCCAGCTTCTGCCAACCTAGCAGTTCTAAAGCACGTAAAAATGCAAGTAGAAAAATAGGAACCACTACGGTGGGAAGGTAACAGTGTTCCGTGCACCTTTGGCATCTAGTCATGCCGGCCACATGACCACGGAGACGTCCTCGGACAAGCGCTGTCTCTTCGGCTTTGAAACGGAGATGAGCACCGGCCCCTAGAGTCAGAAACGACTAGCACGCATGTGCAGGGGAACCTTTACCTTTTACCTTTAACTTTCATTCCCTTCAGGAATGGCCAGCCTCTTTTCTTAAGAAAAAATAGCAACTGATTTTAATTATTAATCTTAGAGAAACAGAAATTCATTAAAATATGTTGCTGGCCCAAGAAGGATCAGAAATGTATTAGCATTTAGTAATTACTCTTGAAACAGAAAAATGAATGTATTATTAGGATTTGTGTATTTGTTTATGGGTTTTTTATATTTATGCTTCTATTATTGTGCTATAGCTAGTGGGATGCGGGAATTCTGTAGGGTTCATAACCAGGATCTGACTTTGGAATGGAAAAGGCTCATCTGTTCCTAGCTGTTCTTTTATTTCCCATTATGCTTTTCTCTTCACTTCAGAGTACCCACAGGTAGTCAAACTAGGAGGCTAAATGAGGATAGACTGAGATAGAGTGTAAGATGCAAATCTGTTGTTGATAGAGGTCACTTTCTCTTGCAATGAAAAATGATTCTAATTAACCCCCTTTAATATGAATTCCTTACAGCAGCTGAAGGCTATAAAGGGACTTAGTTTCCATTTGATCATAGAACTTGAGCAGCAGAAAGTCAAAGCTAAGACAGTATTAAGAGAAATAGAGAGGGCTTTCTTCCTTTAACCAGGAGTGGGGGGGGGGAGAAAGAAAAGTGAAGTTGTATTTTTAAGCTTGGGAAAATTCTTCTTAGTTCTAGGTTGCTTCTCTCCTTGATTAGTTTCCATCCATTGCTTTTTTCCTGCCCTCAGGTGCTTTGGAGAATAACTTGACTCCTTCTTTGTGGCAACACTGCTATCACGTCACCCCTAATCCTTCTTTCCATTAAACTAGGCATACCCAATTCCAGCAAAACATTGTTTATATGTTTTAGCCTTTCCCTGATCATCTTTGTGCTTTCCTCTGCATTCTTTCTAGAATCTCAACATCTTTTTTACAGCATGGTGACCAAAACTGGATGCAGTGTGGCTTTATGAATATGGAGTGAGCTTGATACTAAGCAAGCAAGCAAACAAGCAAAACATTGATAGGCTAGAAAGTTATTAGCCCCTCCCCCCACATATAATCATAGGCAGGTTTCAATCAAGGCATGTAAAAACACCTATTATCCAAGCCTATGCACCAAGTGAAGAAAGATGATGCAGAGACACAATAAAAGAAATCCCAGGCTATGATCTGAAACTACTACAGGTAATCCTCAGGTTATGATAGTTCACATAGCAAGTATTTGAAGTTACGACACAATCCTGAAGTTATGAATATTGCAGCACCATGGCAGTCATTCACCCTTACGAATGATTGCAGAGGCACTGCCTATTCTTCCCCCCTTGCCAGGTCTCAACAGGCAATGGACCTGTGGACACTCACGTACCTTGCAAAGATCTAGTGAGCATGAGATCTTGTGTTACTGATCTTGTGTGATCTCGTACTGTTCTCTGCAAATTGAGGCCTGGATGAGATATACTGCAAAAGGCTTTGCAAATGGAAGGATGGCTTCGGTCCTTCAGGCCTTCCCTCTATTTGCCGTGTCCTTGCCAAAGCCTGCAGGCAGATTGTGTCCCTGTAGGCTCTGGTTGTCTTTGCAAAAAGCCCTTGCTGCTGAAAATGGAGCCTGGGAGCCTGTTTTTTTGCAAAGACGATTGGAGCTTAGAGGGATGCAATCTCCCTGTAAGCTTCAGAAAGCCTTTGCAAAAGGCCTTTGCCAGTAAAAATGGAGCTCAGTAGAGGCTGGCATGTCACTCCTGGGCTCCATTTCTGGCAGCAAGGGCTTTTTCAAAGATGATCTGAGCCTAATGAGAGATCGCAAGCTGAGCAGGGCCAGCTCGTTCAGCTCTCCCCGCTCCACTTTTGGAGTGCCGGGAGCAGGCAAACTGCAGCAGAGAGGAGACAAGTAAGTGAGACCTGGTGTGGCAGAATGGGGGGGAAGCAATTGTGGGGAGCATGAAGTATGTCAGTGGGTCAGGGGAGTCCTAGTGTTCCATCACTAGCTCTCCCCCCAGCCTTCCCCACCCTGAGATACCTCACACATTTGATTAGCAAATGCATGGGCGAAAGGGAGTTTTTACATTCACTTTACGTGATTCATTCCACTGAATCCTCAGATACAAATGTAATTGGCAGGCTCCATTACATTCATAACTCAAGGACCACCTGTACTTAGAAATTTACCGCTCAGATTGGTTGAGATTGAGAAACATCTCTGTCACAAGATGATCGAGAACTTTCATAAGAAGACATAGATATCACCTGATGATGTAACAATGAATAAGATTGGCTACATATGTGTTAGTAAACAGTGGAAGTCACCCTTGCAAGATATTGCATCTGATCATTATCTCTTGATGTCATGTTTGTCTTTGCCTGAAAAAATTGTTCATTGGCTGTTGAAAGACTAAAAGTGTTGTGTCAGTAGCTTATTAGTAAGAGGTTTCTGTGAAGCGGGAAGCCCGGTTGCAATTATTGGTTAATGTTTAAACGGCGGGAAATTCCGGGCTGGGGATTGGATACAGTTCAAACATTCCGGAGTATATAAGCTGGAGTTTAACTGACAGTTGACAGTTGACATATGTGTATTAATAAACGTTCTTACTGCGAAACCTCACTGTGTCATTCGTCTGTCCAAACTTAACAAGTGGCGATGAAGGTGGGATTGACGGCGGACTAGTGGAGGAGCGGCAATAATCAGCTGCGCGTAAGGCGGTAAAATTTAAAACGCAGTCAACCGTTGGCGGCCGCGGCGGAATTAACAAATCCTCCGAATGGCGCAAGTCGGCTCTTTGAAAGAGTTTGATCCAAATTACCCAGAGGATTGGGAAGAATATGTTGGCCAGGTCGAAGGGTTTATGCTTGTTAATGGCATAACCAATGACCGGAAGAAGGCTGCTGCTTTATTGACCATCAGTGGCACACTCGTGTATCGGGTTGCCGTTGGACTCTGCCAACCAATGCCGGTATCTAGTGTCTCGTACGCTGACTTATTGGCCAAATTAAAAGTGCATTTTACGCCAAAAAGATCTGAACTGTTTTGGAGGCGTATTTTTGAAAAGCGCAATCAGAGACCGGGCGAGTCGATCACGAAGTTCGTTGCAGCGGTCAGAGAAGCAGCTTTGCGCTGCAAATATGATCTCGAAATCAGAATTCGAGATAGAGTGGTGCTGGGCTTGCGAGATGAACATTTACAAAATCGTATTATTGCTAAGCCCACCGGTGATCTACAAGAAGTCCTCGACGAATTGCTAACTTATGAATCTACTGGAAGTCGAGAACCCCCCCGCAATAGCATGGCCGCTTCAGCCGAAATAAATCTAGAAAGCCATGTGGACAGTGGGGAGGTGGATCAACAATGGGAGGCCGACATAGCCGAAGTCGCCAGAAGATTTGGGAAAATGTCGGCAAGACCCTCTCGCAACGAAGGACCAGAACCAGGATGCAGATATCAAACAACAGCACCGCAAAGACAACCAAGAGACAACCCGACCAGACTGCGCGACACAGACACCAGATGTGGAAGCTGCGGGGGCAACCACCCCAGAGCAACATGTAGATTCCGCTCTGCAAAATGCAGGATGTGCGGAAAGACGGGCCACATTCAGGCCATTTGCCGTAGTCGTCCCCGCGACAATCGCCTTCACGAAATTGACGTTTGGGCCGAAGGTAAGGTAACCCCCTACTGTAGTGGCATTGAGACCCCCAGACCTTTGGCACGTTACCCCAACCGCGGGGAGGTGGCGCGAGTCAACCACATAGGGAAATCAAAAATAAACCATATTCTTAGGCCCAAATTAAAAATTGTAGTCCATTTGCAAGGAATTCCCTGCAAAATGGAAGTTGATTCTGGGGCCTCAGTATCAATAATTTCTAGTGAAACCCTT
Organism: Vipera ursinii; assembly: GCF_947247035.1. Classification (NCBI taxonomy): domain Eukaryota; kingdom Metazoa; phylum Chordata; class Lepidosauria; order Squamata; family Viperidae; genus Vipera; species Vipera ursinii. The sequence goes on from NC_139517.1 coordinate 35,752,854, forward strand.
AAACACATTGAACTTAGAAGTGGCCGTAAAATTCCACTTAGTTCAACTGAGATTCAGTTAGCGGATTTCCAAAAAACCCCAATAAACATTAAGGGAAAAGTCACCATTAAGGTTAATTATAAGGGGTTTAATGGCTTCTTAGACTTATTAGTCACCGAAGGCCAGAGAACTAGTTTAATTGGCCTTAACTGGTTCCCAGCCCTGGGAATCTGGGTCGGGGGAATAAATAATATTAATAATAAGACCCTCAAGTCTGTCTGCAATGAGTTCGCAGACGTATTTGATGGGTCTTTAGGTAAATACAAAGGGCCCCCTATTAATTTTAATTTGGACCCGGCAGTAAAACCTATTAGGCTTAAGGCCCGACGGGTGCCTTTTGCCCTAAAACAAAAAATCGAGGCCGAGCTCGATAAGCTTGTAGGCCAAGGCGTATTAGAACCGGTCGAGGGAGGCTTGTGGGAGACACCAATCGTCACACCCCTAAAACCTAATGGGGATGTGAGGATTTGTGCCAATTACAAAGCCACCCTGAACTTAGGAATGAAAAAGCATGCTTACCCGGTCCCAACGGTGAAACAGGTCCTCGCGACGATCCAGGACAGCGCCATCTTTGCCAAGCTTGACTTGGCGCAGGCGTATTTGCAACTCACTGTTTCCAGGGAAGCTGCTGAAGCTCAAACTATTGTTACCCACAAGGGGGCGTTCCGAGTCCACAGATTGCAATTTGGCATTGCAGCAGCTCCAGGCATCTTCCAGGAGGTGATGGAGAGGACCTTAAAGGGCATACCAGGTGTATGCCCTTACTTTGATGATGTCCTGATTGCTGGAAAAACTGAAGAAATTTTAGCTGATCGTCTGGAACAGGTACTGGGGAAATTTAGAGAGGCAGGACTCAAATTAAAAAAGGAAAAATGCTTTATAGGAGTTAAATCCACTGAATTCTTAGGGTTTATAATAGATGAAATGGGAATACATCCTACAGCTGAAAAAATTAAAGCAATTAAATTAGCACCTGAACCAAAAAACAAGGCTGAGTTACAAGCCTTTTTAGGGTTAGTCAACTTCTATCACACATTCTTGCCACATAAAGCTGCCATCGCTGAACCATTACACAGACTGTTAGACAGGAAAACCCCTTGGCAGTGGCAAGAAAAACATAGAATCAGCTTTCAAACCTTAAAAGATATTCTATCTAGCCAATCCACGGTTACACATTTTATAGAAAACAAACCGATCTATTTAGCATGTGATGCTTCACCTTATGGTGTTGTGGCTGTCATCAGCCATATGGATAATCAGGGCCATCAAAAGCCAATTGCATACTATTCCAGGACGCTTACCAAAGCTGAACAGAATTATGCACAAATTGACAGAGAAGCATTAGCTATTGTGGCAGGAGTAAAAAAGTTCCATGATTACCTTTATGGTAGGAACTTTACCATATTCACTGACCACAAACCGTTACTGGGACTGTTTACCACTGATAAACAGACACCCCAGATAATGTCTCCTAGGATGCTGAGGTGGTCAATTTTCCTCTCCGCATATTCATTCTCCTTGAAACAAAGACCTGGCAAGGAAATGGGTCATGCAGATGCCCTTAGCAGACTACCTTTAACTAACACCGAGGGGGACCCCGCGCCGGTAGGACAAATTTTGTCACTACATGAAATACCTGAATGCCCTTTAACAGCTAGAGACATTGCTGAGGCCACTAAAAAAGACCGTATCCTCAATAGGATTACAACCTGGGTACAAGGTGGATGGCCAAGTCAGAATCCGGACCCTAACTTCACTCCATATTTTAGGAGGAAAGATGAATTATCATCTCATTTGGGTTGCATCTTGTGGGGTAACCGAGTTGTCATCCCTGAACATCACAGGAATACTGTAATAGCAGAATTACATGAGCGTCACCCGGGGATTGTCCGCATGAAGGCATTAGCTAGAAGTCATTTGTGGTGGCCTGGGTTAGACAAGGCAATAGAAGAGTGCGTATCAGGGTGTTATCAGTGTCAGCACTCTAGGCCTGAACAGGCACACGCGCATACTCATAAGTGGGAGATGGCCAGGAACCCATGGTCTCGTATACACATTGATTTTGCGGGGCCATTTCAAGGCCTAACCTTCCTAGTTGTGGTGGACAGTTTCTCCCGGTGGTTGGAGGTTGTGCCTGTTACCTCTATGTCATCTGCTAAAACAATTCAGGTTTTGAGGGGCCTCTTTGCCACCCATGGGTTACCTGATGTGATTGTATCTGATAATGGGCCCCAATTCACCTCTACTGAATTTCAAGATTTCCTCAAGGCCAATTGGATTAGGCACGCGACATCGGCACCCTTCCACCCTTCCACCAACGGCTTGGCTGAACGCAACGTCAGAACCACTAAAGCCCTGAAGCGAATCATCCGTGGCGATTGGCACCAAAGACTTGCAAACTTCTTGCTGACTCAGCACACGACCCCTTGCACGGCTACCGGTAAAAGCCCAGCTGAAATGAGGTGGGGCAGATGGCTAACCACTAAATTGGACAGGTTACACCCTGACAGACTACCCACAACTGCTGAACCTGACATTCCAAACCGGTCTCTCAACATTGGAGACTTAGTTTGGGCCAGGAACTATGGACAGGGGGACAAATGGGTTCCAGGGGTAGTCACTGACATAACGGGGCCGTTGTCGTACACCATTGAGGGGGAAGGGAATAGAGTAATCAAAAGACATATTGACCAATTAAGGAAGAGGGTTCCCGAAAGTGTGTCAGACAATGCGGGTCAAATTGAACACAGGGGTGACACTTCGTCCTGGCATAACCAATCTGATTCAACAGCTGTTGGGGGGGAAGTGGAAACTCAACCCAGGTTAGCTGTAGCAACTCCACAGCACAGTCAAATTGATTGGGAGTTGTTTCCTATGGAAAGACCAGCAGTTCCGGTGCAGCAACAACAACAACAACAACAACAGCAACAACAATTAGCTAATAGAGCATTATCAGAGCCAGTGACCCAAACTTCTAGGCCCATAACAATCAGCCAGCCTGCAAACACAGCTGTAAGTTGCAAGACCAATAGATATCCATCACGGGTTCACAAGCCACCAAAATATTTGAGAGATTACGTTAACAAATAACATCATCTGGGGGGGAAGGGGTGTTGTGTCAGTAGCTTATTAGTAAGATTAGTAAGATTAGTAAGCCCGGTTGCAATTATTGGTTAATGTTTAAACGGCGGGAAATTCCGGGCTGGGGATTGGATACAGTTCAAACGTTCCGGAGTATATAAGCTGGAGTTTAACTGACAGTTGACAGTTGACATATGTGTATTAATAAACGTTCTTACTGCGAAACCTCACTGTGTCATTCGTCTGTCCGAACTTAACAAAAAGAGTAAAAAAAAAGAGTTCCAAATACAGTTGGTTAAAAAACAGTTCCAAATATAGTTGCCAAATCAATTTCAGATTTGGCAAAGTATTGAAGATTGTGAAGCACATTGGAAATCCTTTTAAAAATCATAGTTGAGATAGAGCATACAATTGGCTGAAGAAAGAATCCAATTCACAAAAAACATTATTCACTACAAAAATTACAGTGAAAAACTGCAAACAAATGTACTTAGACCTACATTTATATGAAATTACGTCAGAAAAACATTTTTCCATCATAATATTTTTCCAACAAATCTTTATTTTTAAGAACATATGCTAGTGATAACAGAGACTCAACAATGCTTTTCAAATTTCATCCCAGAAATGTATGATGAATCATGGGGTCTACAGAATACATTGATCATAGATCTGAAGGGACTAGATTGAAATCGATTGCTAGAATCAGGAAATAAATAATGTAATGTAAATAATGTAAATTTAGTGTGTTGAGTCTGTCAAGTGATAAGAAAAAGAATGAAGCACATAATTTACAAAGTCACAATACATGAAAATTTCAATGACTATTGTTGTGAAAATAGTAACAAAAAAATCCTCAAAAGCCGGATATTATTTGATTTTAAGACTTTGCATGCTGAATGGAGGATATGATGTCCTCCCTTTCCCACATATATGGTAACCCTGTTCAGGAGGAATATGATCTAGGCATGCCCTGTTTGATAACATGCAGTTGCCCATAAGATTGTAACAAACCCTAGAGACTAATTTCAGCAAGAAAAATGGTAGGGTAGGTTTGCAAGAGAATTCAAAGCAAACTGCTTGTTCAGCATCTGAAGCTCAATAGAATGTTTTTATTCCTTTTGAGATCCAAAACCCTTCAGGCTCTCCTTCCTTCAGAAAATATTAAGGAGTACTTTTTTCACCTGGGGCCTAACAAAAATTTCTCTGTCAGCTTTTCCTCCTTCAAATACAGGAAGAATGGTTCAGTGGTGGGCCTGTTTGATAAGAATTGTTTGTTTTAGTTGTAATATATGTTTTCCTCCCCATTAACCTAAGTTTGTTTTTTGCCCTTTTTTGCTTTTTGAGATAGTATTTTGGTTTTTAATTATATATTGTCCAGAGTCAGTTATGAATTAGGATGACCTTATAAATTGAAAGTATAAATATATAAATTATAAATATATTCTTTACTATTAAATGGTCACTCCAAGAATAGACCTGCCCAAGCCAGGGGAATCAATCTTTTTTTTCAAAATAGCTTTATTGTGAATTTCTCTTTTGTTAGTAACTTATTTAGCTCTGTCAATATTTCCCAATGTTATATATCTTGATACAAATAGTTTCCTATTAGTTGCTAGTTACTAATGTGCCACATGAAGTGAATTAAAGCCCAAAAGCTGCATTTTGTTAAAATCACAAGAAGAAACAGCTTATTACATTTCAACATGATTGCTTTTTCCCAGCTAAGGAGTTGAGTGGTTATCTTACTCAGAAGTGTTTAGGGGCGATGAGGATAAATCATATTTATGTTGTGGCAGTAATCAGCTTATTGGGATGTAAAAACTGAGTTTGCCTCCAACTTTATTTAGAAGGAAAATCCTATCTCAGCTCTTAGATACAAGCAAACACCCTCTCTGCCCTCCTTGTCACCTTTGAAAGGACAAAGTTTTAGGTAGCAAGTACATAAATGACAATATTATATGCCAGTTGAAGCTATCAATATTTTTAAAAGAAGATATATGGTTGGGGTTTAGAGGAACTTCAGAAGAAATACAGGGTTTGTACTCTTTTTCTTCTTTTAGATTCAGCTAGATATAATCAAGAATTTTATTTGGCCTATATTTTAAAGAAAAAGTTCAGAAATGACTTTCGGGAATAACTTCATATTGAACTTGTTGGAGAGAAAAATTGGGACTAATATGCAATTCTTCTTGCTCAACTGAATATAGTAAAGTTGATCCCAATCTATTTGTCTACTCAATCAAGGTTATGAAATCAATACTCAGTCTCCAGATAGTTTATTTGTAATAGTCTGAAAAACCTCATCAGTCACACATTAGATACATTACTTCCAAGATTAAAGACCACCTCCAATCATCAAATACAGGATATATCTACTTTACAGACTCAAAGTGCAAACAAATTATTGGTTACAAGATACAAGTAGGTGCCAAGCAACTCCATATTTAGCTTCAGATGAATTCATGATAAGATGCATGCATGGATGTTATATTTTAGGGGAAAAATGCATTGATCAATTTCTAATGTTTACTGTTCTATATACCAGGTTGTACTGCTTGTCACTGCATTGTATCCATAGCAAATATAAACAACTCTTATTTTTCTATAAACTTCAACTTTCCTATGCTTATACTGTACAGTGAGGTTTCTGCTCAAAGATCATTCCAATATCCAAAATCAGTATCTGTGCCTATATGCTTTTCTACCTACTTGGCACTGCATGTGTGTATGAGTACATTTCCATCGAATGAATATTTTTTGTCAATGTATCATCTTCTAACAATATATTGGAAATATCTGAACAAGAAATATCCTTCATGTTGAATTTTATGGCAAGTGCTGCAGCCAGAGTATCAACATTCATTCTCGATTTCTCACTTTTTCAAAAATCACTAGCAATTGAAAAAACCCTTTCAATTGCTGCATTAGTTCCAGGGCAGCATAACATAAATTGAACAAGAATAAATAAATTTTCACATGGAATATGTTCATTTTTGAAATGGCTGAATATTTCCACCCATCTTTTATCAATTTCAATGTGTTCATTTTCCTTCCTTTCTTCCTTTCCTCCCTCTTTGTCCGTTCCTACCTTCCCTCCCTCTCTCCCACTGTCCCTACTTTTCTTCTTTCCTTTCTTCCTTCCCTCCTTGTCCCTCCCTTCTTTCATCTCTCCCTCCCTCCCCTCTTTGTCCCCTCCCTCCTTCCCTCCCATTGTCCCTACCTTTCTTCTTTCTTTCCTTCCTTCCCTCCCTCTTTGTCCCTTCTTTTTGCAAGCAGGAAATCTTGCACAGGAATTGCAGCTGGGGATTTCTCTCTCTCTCTCTCTCTCTCCCACACACACACACACACACACACACACACACACACTTTCCCTGGCTTTCCCCCGCATCTGGGATTTCCTTCCTGGCAGTCCGGGTCCTGCGAGAGGGCAAGCGGGGAAGGCGGTGGCAACGGTTGTGTTGAGCCCCGTGGGGGTGGGGGTGTTCCAGGTCTCGCTATTCCCCTTTGCAAAACGGGCTTCAATTAAGCTGTGCTCTGACTTCAGGTGCTGTTCCTTGGGACACCTATCTCCCCACCCCAAAAAGCAGGGTTTTAACTCGCTTTTTGTGCTGCGAAAGGGTGAGTCATGCAAAGCATGGCAGCGCGAAAAGCAAGTAAAAGCCCTGCTTTTTGGGGTGGGGAGAGAGGATTCCCAAGGAACAGTGCCTGAGTCTCCCCACCCACAAAAGCAGGGTTTTTACTCGCTTTTCGTGCTGCGAAAGGGTGAGTCGTGCAAAGCAGGACAGTGCAAAAAGCGAGTAAAAGCCCTGATTTTTGGGGTGGGGAGGAATGGGATCAGAGTTTCTGAGCTCGACTTCTGAGCGTGGCTCAGCTGATCCCAGGCTCCTGCCTTGCTCGCTTGCGGAAAAGAGGCTGCTTGCTAAGTGAGCTGGGAAGCGCTCAGAAACGCTGCCCAGTCGTGCTCAGAAATGCTGATCCCAGGCTCATGCCCAGCTTACTTAGCAAGCAGCCTATTTTCTGGAAGCAAGTATGCTGGGCAGCAGCCTGGGATCAGCTGAGCCATGCTCAGAAGTTGCGCTCAGAAACGCTGATCCCAGACTCCTGCCCAGCTCATTTGTTTGCAGAAAATAGGCTGCTTGCTAAGTGAAGCCCCAGGATCAGCGGGCTACCCGGCGCTGATCCTGGGGCTTCATTTAGCAAGCAGTATGTTTTCCGCAAGCGAGCTGGGCAAGAGCCGTTTGCTTGCTAGCCCTTCCCCCCCAAACACGCCACTTGCTCACTCATCCTTCCTCGCTGGCTGCTCCACTCATTGTTCCTCTGAAAACAGGCTGGTCTGCCCCTTTTATACTTTTTCTTCTCTCCACCTTCCTCCTTTCCTCTTCCAGATGCACCGGAAGCTCCAATTAGCATGTCACCACAGATCCTGGGTTTTCTGGCAAGCTTTGCAGCTACAGCTGATCTCTAGGTTTCTGTGACTGTTTTGACTTGTTCCCTCCCTCACTGTAATTAGCTAGGCTGGGCTCACGTACCACCAGCCAGGGGCTCATGTACCACCGGTGGTACGGGTACCACTGGTGGTACACGTACCACTGGTTGAAAAGCCGTGGATTAGTCTTCAAATATTGAAATGTAGGACATATAGGAGGACGCTTTTCGAGAGAGGACAGAACTTACAAAAGGAGGACTGTCCTCTCTAAAGGAGGACAATTGGTCACCTTAATATATATATAAAGTTAAATAGCATGGCAGAACAAGCTTAAAAAAGTGCAGGACTGGAAGAAAAACCTTGATCCATCTTTGCTAAAGCTTGAATTCCAGGCATCTGTAGAAGACTATCTTGCTTGACATTTTGCTTGGATGTTTGTTTATTTCCTTTGACTTCTTTGTATTAATAATCTCAGATTTTACTATGTTGCAATATGATATAGCTGTATAATTGAAATATCATACACTGAGAAACATAATTCATTCAAACATTGTTTTAATAAATTAAGGGGATACCTGGGATAAAATTCATTATAGTGTTTAAAACAGAGTGTGCAGCTTCTGTGTGGCTTAGGACTGTATGCAACTTTTAAAGACATGGGGCTGTGTTCCAAATGTGATGGAGCAAGGTACAAAAAGTGGATGTGGCTCAAAAAAGAGTGTCTGGCTTTTTTAAAAAATGAACTCATTATTAAGTTTTAAAGCTCTCTCCCCAGATCCCCTGCAGTAAGATTAATTTAAAAAGTAGGATTATCTAATAAAGGCTTATAATTAATTCTTTCCATTTAAATATTTAAAATATACCTTCCTTTTCTCCCAGATCTAAAACATCATGTTAATTTAAAATGCCAGAATGAATAAAAATGTCATATCTGTGCCTAGGAGACAATAATGTAACCATCAACTGAGTTTCTCTAAGAAAGGTATAATTTAATTATAAAAACTCTTATGTTTGCTTGTATTATTGCTTGAAAATACACAAGTATCTAAGACTGTAAGTCATGATGCGATTGGTTTGGTTTAGAACATTGTGCAGACCCTACAAACAGTGGCATATTTAAAAAACCATGGGTAAACACACATTGGCTTATTGATATGGGAAACAGATATTAATAGAAGTTTTTAGAAGTTTTAGGTTGATGTGAGAGAAAGGGTTGATGTGAAAGAAAGCCTCAAGATCCCTAGCTGATGGTTGTATGATGAGATAAGGAACATGGGCATATCCAGCATTGCCCCCTCTGATGAGTGAAGCTGTATTTTTTGTCCTCATGATGAGGCATTCAATTAGTGTTGAACTGTCTTGTCAGATTTTTTATTTCCCTGTCCTCAGTACCTGGACATTCCCTGTATAGCAATTATCTTTTAAGGTGCCATCCCTTTTTAGTTGTTCTCCTTTCCTGCTTCCTCATAAAAAATATTGCAGATATTTGTAAATAGTGTTTTTCTCACATCTTTCCTAAACTAGTTAAAGAGTTCTTAGTGTGATAGTTTAGATCACAGGTGTCAAACTTGCCTCGTCACATGATGTGTCACAATGTGTCATGACTTTTTTGCCAGAGCTGGGGTGGGTGCGGCCTTCTCGTGATGCAACTGGCCCACCAGCCGGCTGCTTGAAATCCCTGGTTTAGATCTTTGAAGCAGTTAAGACACATTAACTAATTATCATCATAGCAGCTGTCAAATCAGGATGTCTCATCTCAGTTTCTTTCATCAAGACAGAGAAACGGGAGAAGCTGTGAATCGCTGCTCTCTTCTTTTCCTTCTCCTCCAAATATCTGGCAGAATTTGCTTCATTTTAAAAAGGGAAGCAAGAGCCTTGAAAAACGAAAAAGAAAAAAACCCAGCAGGGACTTTTGAGTTTGGATGCCTGTTGGTGTCCAATTTCTATAGAGACAAATGTTAGTTTAAAGACAGGGTGAGGCATTTAGAGCCTTGGTGGAGCAGTGGGCTAATGCCTTCTTAAGTAACACCAGCTGCCTGCAATTAGTGCAGGTTCGCATCCCACCAGGCTCAAGGTTGACTCAGCCTTCCATCCTTCCGAGGTAGGTAAAATGAGGACCCAGATTGTTGGGGGCAATTAAGCTGACTTTGTAATAATGCCGCTTGGGGTGTGTGTGAAAGCCCTAATAAGCAGGCATATACATAGAATGAAGGCTACTGCTAAGCTTGTAAGCCGCCCTGAGTCTTCGGAGAAGGGCGGGATATAAATGGAATTAAAATAAAATAAATAAATAAAATAAAATTTATTTTCGCTCCAAAAGGAGCACAACTCAATTGAGTCAGGACTTCATTTGACTTTGGGTTTATGGATCAATAGAGGGATCCTAAGCTCCACAATGTGCCTGACAGGTATTTGAGAAGAAATCAAAAGGCTGTTTCTTCTCTATTTGCATTGGCAGGTCCAGGTAATAAAGGAAAAATATATTTCATTGTCCTTAACCTATTGTCTGTTCTTTAAGAATCTCACATTAGTAAAATACATGTAAAATCCTATAAAATCCTATAAAACAACTTGCAATGATGTTGGTGACATTCAATTTAAATAAATTGATTTCTACTTCACAGAAATCTCAAATACAAATAGTCCCTGACTTATAGCAGTTCATTTAGTGACTGTTCAAAGTTACAACAGCATTGACAAAAATGACTTATGGCTGTTTTTCACACTTACAACATTTGTAGCATTCCTGTTGTTATGTCGTGGGCTCTAGCCCTACAGTAGCAGCCAATAGGATTGAACCCATGCTTGCCACCTGGGGCTGACCAATTGCATGACCGGAGACGGCCTGTCTGGGTTGCTGGAGAGCCATTAGCTCTCCAGCAACGCACGTGGTGTGGTACCACAAGCTCAATACATAACACCTGTAGTCAGATGTTTTACATTTGGAGGCTTGACAACTGGTTCATATTTATGACAGTTGCAGTGTCCTGGGTCATGTGATGATCTTTTGCAATGCTCTGACAAGCAAAGTCAATGGGGAAACCAGATTCACTTATCAACTGTGTTAATAATTTAACAACTGCAGTGATTCACATAACAAATGTGGCAAGGAAAGTCGTAAAATTGGGCAAAACTCAACTAATTTCTCACTTAGCAATATAAATTCTGAGCTCAATTGTGGTTGTAAGTTGAGGACTATCTGTAATTGTCAATGGAGATCTAATAAAACTATGTAAAATACAAAAAGAAGTAATATAAGGCTGCCCATTGTCCCTTCTGTTTATTTTGGTTCTTCAACTAATGAATAGAGACATAAGACAAGAAGAGAGGATTCTAAAAGTAAAGTTTGCAAATGAGACTGTCAGGTACGAAATACTAAGTCCATATATGAAGGTCCAATTAAACTGATTTATTTATAAAAAAACCTATGCACAGTAATCATCTCAACTAATAGTCAGCATTTGCTTGGAGCTAAATAAGAGTTTCAGTGGAAATTGAGTGGGGCTGAACTTAATGCATTGGTGGCTGTATTCTAGGCTGGTTTTCTTTAATTCTGCTCCCTGGTACTGCCAATCTTTCTCCTGCAGAGTCTTATAAATTAAATTACACCACGATGTAAAAAAGATGTCGAGACTCTAGAAAGGGTACAGAGAACAGCAACAAAGATGATTAGGGGGCTGGAGGCTAAAACATATAGGGAACGGTTGCTGGAATTGGGTATGTGTAGTTTAATGAAGAGAAGGGTGAGGGGTGACATGATAGCAGTGTTCCAATATCTCAGGGGCTGCCACAAAGAAGAGGGAGTCAAGCTATTCTCCAAAGCACCTGAAAGCAGGACAAGAAGCAACGGATGGAAACTAGTCAAAGAGAGAAGCAACCTAGAACTAAGGAGAAACTTCCTGACAGTTAGAACAATTAACCAGTGGAACAACCTGCCTCCAGAGGTGGTAAATGCTCCAACACTGGAGGTTTTTAAGAAGAGACTGGACAGCCATTTGCCTGAAATGGTATAAGGTTTCCTGCCTGAGCAGGTGGTTGGACTAGATGACCTCCAAGGTCCCTTCCAACTTTTTTATTATTATTATTATTATTATTATTATTATTATTATTATTATTATTATTATTATTATTATTATTATTATCTTTCACAGATGGTTTAGTGGTGGCTCTAGAAGATCCTTTAAGGGGAATTGAAATATTAATAGCTAAATTAAAAGAATGTGATGCATTAGGTTTTAAGATTAATAAACAGAATACAAAAATGTTAACAAAAATATGAAAATGCAAAATCAAATAGAATTGATGAATGAAATGAATTTTAAAATTAAGAAAAAGATAAAACACAATTCAAGAGTGTGCAGATGTGAGTAGATGAATATATACCATTTCAGAGGATCTTAAAGATTATAGTAATATTATTTGAAACCAGAGATTTTTCTTTTGAAATTGATGAACAAACATCTGGAAAAAGTCACAGAACTTTGTTTTTTTTATATTATAATTGCAGCAATAGTATTATATACACAAAAGTGGCACTACTCCAGATGGATCCAGTCTGCAACTTGGAGGGTCTCCTGGACTCCTTCTCAAAGAACAGGTGGCAGTTGTGACGAGGAGAGCCTTTACGCAACTTCAGGTTGTGACCTTTCCTGGATCAGGAGTCCCTGTGCTCAGTCATTCAGGCTTAGTCATCTTAAAGTTGGACTACTGCAATGCATTCTACATGAGACTAGCTTTGAAGAGCATTTGGAAGCTACAGTTAGTGCAGAATAATGGGCAGTTCTCGGGGTCCCAAGAATGTCCATGTAACACCACTGCTCTGCGAGTCACATTGGCTGCTGGTTTGCTTCCAGGTGCAATTCAAAGTGTTGATAATCACCTTTAAAGCCTTTCATGCCATGGGTTCAGGCTACTTTAGGAACCATGTCATCACATTGTGATTGTCTCATCATACCCATACTGGCAGAGGAGGCATGCTGCAGACCCCGTGGTCCCAATTAACCTGACTGCCAGGGTCCATTAGAAGGGTCTTCTCTGCCATTGCACCTGCTTTTTGGAACATCTTGTCCCCTGGAGTGAGATTGGCACCAACCCTCCTACCTTCCATAAGAGCCTTAAGACCTGGTTCTGCCAGTTAGTTGGGGGCATGAGGAGTTCAATCCTGACTAGTTCAAAGTTGCCTCAGCCTTCCATTGTTCCAAGATCAGTAAAATGTGGACCCAGATTGTTGGGGGCAAAATGTTGACGTTGCAAACTGCTCAGAGAGTGCTGTGAAGCGGTTTATAAGTCTAAGTGCTATTGCTCCTATTGGGGAGCATCACAGTGGAGGTGGCTGACGGATTAACAAAAGATCCCACCCTCTCATCCTGCTCCCACCCTCTCCATCTTTTAATTGGGCCACAGTATTTGACTTTTTGGATTAGCTTACTTGTTTTTAGTTTATATAGTTTTTATCCTTTATAATTGTAAGCTGCCCAGAGTTACCTCGAGGTAAGATGGGCAGTCAATACATTTTATTTAAAACAAACAAACAAACAAACATAAACACACAAGTACATAAATGAATAAATAATAAATAAATAGTTGGTACATCATATTTTTGGATGATATACATCTCAGCATATTATCATTACATCAAATGCCACTTCACATTTTCCTTTCCCACATCTTTTCTGCAGCTGTCTGACCGAAAATAAATTCTAACTGTATCTATTGTCAGTTGTTGGGAAAGTCTTCAGTTTTAGTGTTACAATAAACATTTCTTTCTAGCCCTGCCATATTGGGTTCCTGGAAAATTTCTGCCACGTTTGAGACTGCTAAGCTGAGTGAGACTCTAATTTTTATCAGAATAACTGTTATTAAAGATCATAGAGGTGAATAGATCTCATTGTTTTGACTGAATTCTTAACTCAGGTGATAACAACCCTTTATTTATAGTATGGGGGACTGCAAAATAGCACCAGGAGACCAGACATGAATTTATCTTTTATCCTGTATCCCTGTTTCCTCAGGAAATGTCAAGGAAAGTCTTGTTTCTTTTGTGTGTGTGTGTGTGTGTGTGTGTGTGTGTGTGTTTCTTAAACATTTTTTGGAGTTTTGTGTTTTAGCTTTCTTTTAATTTTTTTTTAAAAGGAAATTTCAAGACAGCTGTGAGGATCCTTTTGCAGCCATATCAGAAGTAGTTAGATGGTTAGCTTCCTTAGATATCAAATTATTACATCTTTACCAATGAGATTCTTGGTGCCATTATGGCAATTTTATTATGGTTTTATCTTACTTTAATATTTTATATCTTGTTGATAGTTAGATAGATAGATAGATAGATAGATAGATAGATAGATAGATAGATAGATAGATAGATAGATAGATGCTATATTTAAACTTATATTTGTATATAGTGATTGCATGACCTCTGTAAATGCCATATGCTAAATAAATAAATAAATGCCGGTATCATATCATATTATATTGGAGTCTCGATGGCTCAGCAGTAAAAGACATTGAACTTGTCAACTGGAAAGCTGAAAGCCCAGGTTCAAGAACTGAGCACATGATCTCCCATTCCTGACCCAGCTCCTGCCCACCTAGCAGTTCAAGAGCATACAAATGCGAGTAGATGGATACATATCACTTCAGTGGGAAGGTAACAGCATTCCATGTTCCTTTGGCATACAGCAATGCTGGCCACATGACCATGGAACATGTCTTCGGACAACGCTGGCTCCCTTAGCCAAGAAATGGAGATGAACACCATGCCCTAGAGTCGGACACGGCTGGACAGGGAAACCATTATCTTTTATCACATTATATAGATCAGGACTTGCCCATCTGTACTCTGACCATAGAAATGAACAGTAGCTGCTAAGACTTGACTTTGTATTTGAACCTGCTTAGATCTGCCTAGTATTTTGTTTCTTGATATGAACCTGGATAGAACACAGAGAAATATTTCTTTAAAAATGCATCACTGATAGGAATTAAATTTCCTTAGCCTTGACTTTAAAGTTTTTCTTAAAGTTTATATTCATTTAATAGACATCAAATCACTTTTTGCTTGTCAAATTCTATCAAAGCCTTTTGTTTGTGTATGCATGTGTGCATTTGACGGTGAAGGATCAGGAAACTTTTGCTAGTCATTGAATTTTCCATTTACCAATCTCTTCTCAACTCTCTGAATTTCAGCATCTGCTGCCTTCTACCCTTTCTTCCAGATATTTATCTTCTATTGATTTTCTCTTGGTCAGTGGACCATTAACTAACATTACCTGAGGCTTAATATAATTGAGAGGGGACCCACAGGATAGCCATTTTGTTCATAATGGAGACACAGAACAGATAGTGTTTGAACAAAAATTAATCTTCTAAAATAAGAGATGCAGTGAAAGGACTGACTCTTAATAAGGCCATGATTAGCATCAATGGAGAGCAAGCAATTCAGTACCTTGCTTTTGGCTAGTCATTGGGAATCACAGAAATTTACCTAACATGGCAAGCATTTAAAGGGAACCCTGTTGCCAATAGCAGATTCCCTCCTCCCCTTCTTTATCCCAGATGACCTTAGTTTTATAACCACCTGTTCATCTCATTCCAGGATAAGGGATCTTGGTGGTTTCTTAGCAACCAAAATATGTGCTTGGTTGCTAACTTTGAAAAATTCATAAGAAGAAAATTCTCTTCTCTGAAATATGCCTCTTATCCCCATTATGTGGACATAACTAAACTAACAGATATTTTTATTCAAATCATATTCCTAACAGTATGTTATAAGCAGAAATATTATAAAACTGTCTCTTGTCAACATTTAAGACAGAACATTAGACTTAAGCACCTTTTTTCAGTATATGCCTTCCAATAAGCTTTTTCTTAAAAAGACATTAAAAAGGTCCCTACACTTTTTATCTAAGTATGACAATATCATCGTTATTCCATGGCTCCTTTTCAAACCAGATCCCAATTGTTTGGATAATTTTAATTAATTTTGGGTTGTAACTTCAGATTTCAATACCTGAGCTATAGGTAAAGGTAAAGGTAAAGTTTTCCCCGCACAGGCGTGCTAGTCGTTTCCAACTCTAGGGGCCGATGCTCATCTCCGTTTCAAAGCCAAAGAGCCAGTGCTTGTCCGAGGACGTCTCCATGATCATGTGGCTGGCATGACTAGACGCCAAAGGTGCACAGAATGCTGTTACCTTCCCACCGTAGTGGTCCCTATTTTTCTACTTGCATTTTTACATGCTTTTGAACTGCTAGGTTGGCAGAAGCTGGGACAAGTAACAGGCGCTCACTCTATAACGTGGCACTCAGGATTCGACCCACCAAACTTCCAACCTTCTGATCAACAAGCTCAGCGTCCTAACCCAATGAGCCACCACGTCCTTGATACCTGAGCTATAAGTTTTCCTAAATGCACAGAGTTCAGGTGGTTTGTCTCTCTATAGCAATTCAATCACCTGGAGCTTTCCCATCCGTCTGCCTCATCTCTTTAAAGAAGACCAAGCTTGCTGTTGCTCTTAAGCATCCCATATGTGCCAGATGCTCTTTCATATTTTTTTCTTCTTTAATGCCTTCCATGATGATTTAACTAATCTTGCAAGCTTTTTCACAAGCAAACTAATCACATTTGTGCTGCACATAATATTTTCCAAACCTGATTTCAAAGGGAATGGTATTGATTATTTCTGTCTCGCCAGTATGTCTGAAAACAGTTCTATAAGCAGAAAGCTGTTTGGCATTCATCATTACTTTGTGTTGCACTAAGTGAACCAGGAAATAGAATTAAACCCTGTTCACGCAAAATATGTACATTAGGCAGTAGTTATTCTGGGCTTGCTAAGCCATAGAATGAAAACAGATATTATATTCAAAGTTGGGTCTTTTTTTACCAGCAGTTTGAGTCCAATTATTTCTTGCTTTCAATTCACATGATAGATACGGTATATATTTTAGATAATGGCAGGCTTCAGGCTTGTGGGATCTAGTTTGCAGAGGAGAATTTCACTAATTTCTCAAGATCTATTTACTAGAACCCTCCAAAACTGACATGCACAGCATACCTTCTTTTTTCCAAAGTTCTGTTAGAACATATCTCAAAATAAGATACAGAACTGCTTGTGTGGAAATGTTAAACTATTTATACTTGCTTTTTACTCACAGTTGTTCAACTGTTTTCTTCAGTTTCATTCAATCTTGGAAAGAAGTGATGTTTTTGACAGCTAGTCTTACTGTTCTAAAACTTCTACATTTATATTTCCTACTCAGTGTGAGAGATTACATGGAGATGAAAAAATAATTAGTAAATGGAGCATGCATTTACCTGAAAATAGATATTTCTCATTTATCTGGAAAACATCATCCTTTATTTTCCCTAATCTAAACCTAAAGGATGAGCTATGTATCATATCTCTCAAGAGTTGGTACTGTACTTTTTCCTTTCAGCAAAAAAGGAAAGTAGAAAAGTAAACAGAATTAGGACAAGAAAAAGAGAAGAAGAAAAAAGGAAATTTATTCAGTTAATGGATTAGTTCATTTGAACAGAAAAATAGAAAACTAATAGCAGAAAAAGACCTAGTGATCTGCCCTTTGACAGTGACCCATTAACACACTGGGAATTATCCCTGAGGCAACTTCCTATCCACTGAACCATCAGTGGTTAGTTCTAGATGTACAACTTTTTTATATACTCATTATGTGGAACTGTAGCCAATGCTTTGCTAAAATCCAGAATATGATGAGAAACTCTCCTCTTCTGATCACCCCATTCTTAGGATTTTATTACTCTCAGAGTAACTTTCAAGTTATAGCTGCCACCTATCTCCAGATGATTTGAAAGGTTGTTGAAGTAGAAAAATATCCACACATTGTTAAAATGTTTGATGCTGCAAGGGTTCTTATTGAGAGGTAGGATTCCAGCACCAGTGTCATTTGGGGGGGGTATCTTCACAATGAAAGAGAAAAATTACCTGTTAATCTCAGTAAATTTTTGCATTCAAAATGTTTTTCTTGAGGCACCATGTTGGAGACCACAGAGTTAGTCTATTATGACTGCTAATGTGCCACATATCAATTTTTCAAATAAATTGTGAATATAACAATCGTTTGGTGGTAAATGTGTGACTGTGCTTTTAGAAAGAAAGGTGTAGAAGCTCTAATTTAGGTCATTCTAGGATATCCTTGGTAGAGGACAGGAAAGCCTGGAGGAACGTTGTCCATAGGGTCGCGATGGGTCGGACATGACTTCGCAACTAACAACAACAACAGGATATCTTGGATCAGATTTCTCTTGTGAGCAAAATATAACAAAACAGGACATAATTCAAAGAATCCTTGTAGGTGAGGGTACATTTTTGAGGTCTCAGTTCTTTGGACCTACTGATTTCCAATGTGGGCATTGCCTCATGGGTAAGGTATGGTGAATTAAATATATATACAGTAAGATTCCTGGTCTCTCACCTATGTTGAAATCTCATATCAATTTTTCAGTTATTGATTAAAAGGGAAAGCAAGATTTTTTAATGTACTATATTGAATGAGTAATGTGAGAGCAGTACATAGATACATGTATATGTCTTCCTCTCATAATAGCAGCATTCAGGATCAACCGTGAAACTGACAGTAATTTTTGGACTGACAAAATAAAGTATTTCTTCACACATAATTAACTTAAATGTAACAGGGATAGCTAGCTCTAGAAAGCTTTTATATACATTCATGGAAGATAGAGCTATCATTAGCAAAGACAGCTTAACAAAATCACAATTTATCATCGTTTGTATGATCTATACATTCATGTTTGTTTTTATGATTACACTCTTACAAGTAAACCAAACTAGGCAACAGACAACACAGTGCAATTCTGTATGCATTGACCTTTTCTTCTTAGGAAGAAAAATTACTTGAGATGTGTGGAGAGAACAAGTCTGAGTATTATTTATTTATTTATTTATTTATTTATTTATTTATTTATTTATTTATTTAAAGCATACATTTATTCACCCATATCATATCAAATGGGGAAGGTCCTAATCAAGAGTTAAAACATCAATAATAAAACAACATTACACATATACATATACATATGCATAAGCATATACACATACGGTACATCTACAGAGAGTGTTATCCCTCTGGGGGGAGTCACTTTAAGGAGGAAGAAGAAGAAGAACATGGCTCTTCCTCCTTGGCCTGGGAGAATGACATTTTGGTCTTATTCAAGATTAAATTTCTTAAACAGGGATTAAATTAAAATATCTAAGGACAAACAGGGAGAGGATAAAAGTGCTGAGACTGAGTGTGTGTTAGGTGTGATGTGTTAGATAACATCATCAATGCAGTGCATCGTCAGAGATAAACATGTTTCCTGGGAATAAGGATTGTTGTTGATTCTAATGATTTTAGAATTAATGTGAGATTGATTGATCACTAAAACTTTGGCATAGTCACAGATGTGGATATTTGAGGCTAGCACAGGAATAGAAGGTTTTGAAATGAACTTATTATGTTTTGAAACACACTCTATGCTTCCTGTATCTTTCTTGCATCTCATTTCTTTTTCCTGCAGATGTCTAGAGGATTAAAAGAGCATTGAGGTGTTAAATTTTAGGACAGAGTACATTAATATCATGAGTAAAAATGTAACAACTGCTGGGAGTGAAAACAATTTCCCAGAATCTTTATTATTAGCAGTAGGTACTAAAGGTTAAATTATAAAATGCTTTTTCCAGCTTTTCAGAATGGAGTCTTGTTCATTCTTAGGCATTTGGTAAAACTTTCCTTCAAAAAAGGAAAAAAATGGATTCAGGAAACTACAGACCTATCAGCCTGACCTCAATACCTGGGAAGATTCTGGAAAAAATAAGCAAGGAATTAGCAAACACCTTGATGCAAACAAAGTCATTACCAAAAGCCAACATGTGTTTGTCAAAAACAGATCATGTCAGACAATTCTTATTGCATTCTTTGACCAAGTGACAAAATTAGTGGATCAGAGAATTGTTGTGGATATAATTTACTTGGATAAAGTAGACTACAACCTACTACTTGATAAGATAGAAAAATGTGGGTTAGACAGCATCACCACCAGATGGATTCATAGTTGGCTGATTGGCCATATTCAGTGTGTGGTCTTCAATGGAACTGCATCTACATGGAGGAAAGTGTGTAGTGGGGGGCCCTAGGGCTCTGTTCTGAGCCCAGTGCTCTTCAACATCTTCATCAATGATTTGGAAGAGGAGATAGATGGAGAACTCATCAAATTTGCAAATGATACCAAACTGGCAGGAATAGCCAACACTCCAGAAGACAGACTCAAGATACAGAAGGATCTTGACAGACTTGAACATTGGGCTCTATCTAACAAAATGAAATTCAACAGTGAAAAAAGTAAGGTTCTACATTTGGGCAAGAAAAACCAAATGCACAGGTATAGTATAGGTGGTACCTTGCTCAATAGTAGTAACTGAGATGGATCTCAGAGTCCTAGTGGACAGTCACTTAAATATGAGCAAGCAGTGTGCTGCAGCTGCCAAAAAAGCCAACACAGTGCTAGGCTGCATTAACAGAGGGATAGAATCAATATCATGTGAAGTGTTAATACCACTTTACAATGCCTTGGTAAGGCCACACTTGGAATACTGCATCCAGTTTTGGTCACCACAATGTGAAAAAGATGTTGAGACTCTAGAAAGAGTACAGAGAAGAGCAACAAAGATGATTAGGGGACTGGAAGGTAAAACATATAAGAAACGGTTGCTGGAATTGGGTATGTCTAGTTAATGAAGAGGACGAGGGGTGACATGATAACAGTGTTCCAACCATTGTCTTAAACTTCAAAAGTGCTGACTTTAACAAACTCAGAGAGAACCTAGGAAAGATTCCATGGATGAAAATCCTAAAGGGGAATACAACCCAAGAAGCGTGGGAAACTCTGAAAAATGCGATTATGAAAGCCCAGACCAGCACAATATCACTGAAAAAGAAAGACAAGAAATTCAAGTAGAAGCCAACATGGCTGCACAAAGATCTTTCTGACAAACTGAAAGACAAAAAGGACAAATACAAAAAATCGAAAGAGGGGCACATAACTAAGGCCAATTATCAGCAGACAGCCAGAACATGCAAACTTCTGAAGATGAAGTCAGGAAAGCAAAGGCTCAGAATCAACAAAGACTTGCAGCAGAAATCAAGGATAATAAAAAAAGTTTCTTCCAACATATTAAAAATAAGAAAAAAGTCAAGGAAACTGTATGTCCACTAAAGAGAGAAGATGGCAAGGAAATAACAAGCAACAGGGAGAAAGCAGAGCTGCTTAACTCATACTTTGCATCAGTCTTCACACAAAAAGAAACTATAGCCCAACATACCAAAAAAACCACTGCAAAGGACAAACTAGAAACAAAAATTAAAATAAGCAAGAAAATGATAAGAGAAAACGTATCCGACCTTGACAAATATAAATCACTGGAACCCGATAGATTACATCCCAGAGTTCCGAAGGAGCTGGCAGATGTTATCTCAGAACCATTGCACCACATCTTTCATAAATCTTGGAGCACCGGGGAAGGGAAGTACCTGAGGATTGGAAAAAGGCTGGTGTGGTTCCCATCTTCAAGAAAGGGAAAAAAAAACAGACCTAGGAAACCACAGACCATCAGTTTAACATCAATACCTGGAAAGATCCTAGAAAAGATAATAAAAACAGATCTGTGAACAACTTGAAGCAAACAAGTTATAAATATTAGCCAGCATGGGTTTGTTAAAAACAGATCATGCCAAACCAATCTTATTTCATTTTTTGATAAAGTGACTAAACTAGACCAGAGAAATGTTGTGGACGTTGTATACTTAGATTTCAGTAAGGCATTTGATAAAGTAGTCCACAACCTACTCCTTGGTAAGCTAGAAAAAATGGAATAGACAACATCACCATCAGATGGATCTGTAGCTGGCTGGCAAACTGTACTCAATGAGTAGTCCTCAATGGCACTACGTCTACATGGAGAAAAGTAAGCAGTGGGGTAGCACAAGGTTCCATCTTAGGCCCAGTGCTCTTCAGTATCTTCATCAATGACTTAGATAAGGGAATTGAAGGGGAACTCATCAAATTTGCAGATGACACCAACCTGCAGGAGTAGCCAACACCCCAGAAGACAAACTCAGGATCCAAAAAGATCTTGACAAACTTGAACAATGGGCCCTATCCAACAAAATGAGTTTCAATGTGGAGAAAAGCAAAGTTTTACCTTTAGGCATGAAAAATCAAAGGTACAAGTACAGACTGGGCAAGACCTGGTTCAAAAACAGTAACTGTGAGAGGGACCTTGGAGTCCTAATGAATGATCACTTGACAATGAGCTGTTCAGCAGCAGCCAAAAAAGCTAATACAATCCTGGGTTGTATAAACAAAGGCATAAACAAAGATCACGTGAAGTATTAGTATTGTTTTATAAAACCCTAGTAAGACCACACCTGGAATACTGCAAACAATTTTGGTCACCATATCACAAAAAAGATGTTGAGAGTTTGGAAAAAAATCAGAGAAGAGCAACTAAAATGATTAAAGGCATGGAGACTAAAACATACAAAGAATGGCTGCAGGACTTGGGTTTGGCTAGTCTAAAGAAAAGAAGAAATAGGGGTGACATGATAGCAATATTCCAGTATTTGAGAGGCTGCCACAAAGAAGAGGGAGTCAAGCTATTCTCCAAAGCACCTGAAGGCAGGACAAGAAGCAATGGATGGAAACTTACCAGAGAGAGAAGCAACCTAGAACTAAGGAGAAATTTCCTGACAGAACAATTAATCAGTGGTGGAGCAGTGGGCTAATGCCTCCTTAAGTAACACCAGCTGCCTGCAATTAGTGCAGGATCGAGTCCCACCAGGCTCAAGGTTGACTCAGCCTCCCATCCTTCCGAGGTAGGTAAAATGAGGACCCAGATTGTTGGGGGCAATTAAGCTGACTTTGTAATAATGCCGCTTGGGGTGTGTGTGAAAGCCCTAACAAGCAGGCATATACATAGAATGAAGGCTACTGCTAAACTTGTAAGCCGCCCTGAGTTTTCGGAGAAGGGCGGGATATAAATGGAATTAAAATAAAAATAAAATAAAACCTGCCTCCAGAAGCTGTGAATGCTCCAAGACTGGAAGTTTTTAAGAAAAGACTGGACAGCCATTTGTCCGAAATGCTATAGGGTTTCCCTCCTGAGCAGGGGGTTGGACTAGATGACCTCCAAAGTCCCTTCCAACTTTATATCATCATCATCATCACCATGATCTATTCAATATCTTAGTTTCTTAATTTCTTCAGGTAGAATAATTGGAAAGTGAAGAGTTAAATGTTCTCTAGCTAGAGTTTAGCTATTGTTCAACACTGTTGTCTCAGTTGAAGGGAAAGTAATTGCAGCTGTTTTCATTTTACTATGGTATATTTTAGTATTAAGCGTGGACTCAGAATAAGAGAGCAAATACTTATATTGAGAAAAAAATACACCTGGCATAGACTTCCAGGGGCATCATCTGAGAACAGTACACCATTTACGAAGCAATCAGTTCAGTGACACTTCTAGGAAAATGACAAAATTTTGTACTATTGTTATTGCTGTTGGAAGCTACTAGAATTAATTTACATGCTGTAAAATGTGTAATGTATTGTGTTTTTCACTTCTTTTATTCAATCTTCACTCTTCTTTTTTCCTTCCTCTTTTAAGCTAGTTTGATCTATTGCTTAAGAAAACAGACTAGAAAGTGGGAAAATGTGAATTCAAGTCCCAACTTAGCCATGAAAGCCAGCTGGGTGACTTTGGGCCAGTCACTCTGTTTTGGCCCAACCCATTTCACAGAGTTGTTGTGGGGAAAATAACACAAGGAATATGTGAGTGAGTGTATGTGTATGTATGTGTGTGTTTGTGTGTGTATGTACATTATTTGCGTATATGTATATGTGAAACAAATTCCTTGTGTCCAATCACATTTGGCCAATGAAGAATATTCTGTTCTGTTCTGTTTTGTTCTGTTCTGTCCTGTCCTGTCCTGTCCTCTCCTTATGTATTTATAAACTGGTATGTTTTATTCAGTACTGTATTACTACACTTTGTCCATGTGTTATTTTTACTTGCTGGCCTTTGGCTATAATAAAGCATATCTATCTACTGCATAGGCCAAATGCTCAATCTGTTTATTGCCATTCCCTTCTGCAAGACTGAGGGGAGCCCAGACCCCAAAAACATAAGTTTCAGATTGATTCCTGAACACTTCAAAGATTTTTTAATGATATGACTGGTGCATCTGCTAAACCAGGGGTAGGCAACCTTGGCTCTTTTATGACTCGTGGACTTCAACTCCCAGAATTCCTGACCCAGCATGGCTCAGCTTGGAAACCTCTCCCTTTCCCTCAGCATGGCTGGCTCAGGAATTCTGGGAGTTGAAGTCCACGAGTTATAAAATAGCCAAGGTTGCCTACCCCTGTGCTAAACCTTAGCCTTGCTATGAATTAGTAGGATGACTTGGGAGAGTGAGAAAATTATATCTTTCCATTTATGCTCCTCAGAATTGTTTAGTTTATTTATTAAGCAACATAGAGCAATTAGCCTTGTGGACACCCCTTTAATATACCATCCATTCAAGTGTCTGTTCCAGTCACCAATACAGAAGAAGAGGTTGATTAGTTCTGTGGTCAAATTTAATTTGAAATCAACAGAACATGAAAGCAAGATGTTGCTTGTGATTGGAGACTGGAATACCAAAGTTGGAAACATTTAAAAGGTGAGTGTGGTTGGATAGTATGGCTAAAGAAATCAAAACAAGGCAGAAACTGACTTATCAATCAATGATTTATTGAAAGTAACACTGTCTGATCTGCATCTACTAATAAATATCAAGGAGATAAGTAAAAAATAGAACTAAAATGAAATAAAAGAAAGCAAAACTAATGACAACAACCAGTTTTAAAGTTGATAAGATATTGAAATGGCAGCTAGCTTCTGCTTTCTAATAACAACCATCAACTGTAAAGGAACAAACAGTCCATAAATATAATACAGACTAGCACAGGGGTCGGCAACCTTAAACACTCAAAGAGCATCTTGGACCCATTTCCCAGAGGAAAAAAGCACTGGGAGCTGAAAAACCTGTGCGTGTGCACACGAGGAGGGGGATTTTTTTTAAAAATCCCATTTATATCCCGCCCTTCTCCAAAGACTCAGGGCGGCTTACAATCTAAAGCACAAATCAATGTGCTTAGCAATAGCCTTCATTCTATGAATATGCCTGCTTATTAGAGCTTTCACACACCCCCGCCGCGATCTGAAAACATACTTGTTCGAGCAAGCCGGCCTGGCCTGAGGGGGGATTGGTGGGGTTTTTTATTATTTTTATTGGGGTTTTTACTATGTATCAATTGTATTTTAATTGGGCATGCATTTAATTATCTTTTAGTTTTTGTAAATTTCTGTGTTTTATTCTTGCCCTGTACACCGCCCTGAGTCCTCCGGGAGAAGGGCGGTATAGAAATATTAATAAATTAAATTAAATTATTACAAAGTCAGCTTATTGCCCCCAACAATCTGGGTCCTCATTTTACCTACCTCGGAAGGATGGAAGGCTGAGAAGAGTTTAATTAAAAAGAAATAGAGGCTGCTGTGCATGAGTTCTCTCTCTCTCTCTCTCCTTCTCCCTCCCTCTCTCTCTCCCCTCTCTCTCCCTCTCTCTGATCTTGTGCTCACCTGGCAAGCTGGCTTCACGCTGTTCTTGGACAAGGTGGCACACATTCTTTGGATTTGGATTGGATTTATTAAATTTATATGCCGCCCTTCTCCCTAAGGACTCAGGGCGGCTCACAACAATAAAAATTAAGAGACATAAAATACAAAAATTTAAAAAGAATTAAACAATGAATATAAGAAATACGGGACAATTTAACACAATAAAAACCAAATTAAAAACCATGGTCAGTCTAGGCCATTCTTATTGGGCTGGCTCACCTGCCCTGCTTTCTGCTTCTTGCTGCTTCCTGTGGAGACGCAGCAAAAGCAGGAGCCCCACCCAATAAGCTTGTTAGCTTCTTGGAGAACAGTGTGAGTTACACACACACACACACACACACACACACACAGAGAGAGAGAGAGAGGGGGGGGAAGCGCAAGTGCCTCTCTCTCTCTCTCTTTCTCTCTCTCTCTCTCTCTCTCTCTCTCTCTGTCTCTCTCTGCAAATGGCAGAGGACGACTGGGAGCTGCAGGAGAAGGCTGAAAGAGCCAGGGGTTGCTGACCCATGGACTAGCACTTGGTAGAGCAGCCATGAAAGCCTTGGAAAAGGTATTCAAATACTGAGATGTACCTATATCTACAAAGATCAGAATTATGCATGCTACGGCATTCCCTATGACACTTTATGGAAGTGAGAGTTGTACTTTGATGAAGAGGATAGCAAAAATATTGACATTTTTGAATTATGCTTTTTGATAGGATTCCTGAGAGTACCTAGATAGGGAAGAAAACACTCAAATGGATCGCTGAAAAAAATCAACTCCAAGTTTTCATACAAGGCTTAAATAACCAGACTACTCAAATTATCTTGCTTCAAACACATTATGCAAAGTGTTATGTATCCAATGCAGGCATCTGCATAGCAACAGCCACCAGGGGGCGTTGGCCTGGATGGTTTTGGCAGGAAACCTAGTTTCGGTGGGAAAACTAGGGCCAACCCCATTGGCTGTACTCCTACCTGGCTAGGTATTTAAGGAGGCCAGGTAACCCTCGTTCCTCAGTACGAAACCCCCCCTCCACAATAAAGAGCTGAACTCATACTCCGGCTGGTGTCTCTTCCTTGTGTAAGACCCACTACATTATAGTGGCGATGAAGGTGGGATCCTGCCGACAGAAGAGCTGAAGTCACTAGGGGGAACACACTGCGAGCTGAAGGAAAAAGGCATCTTTCCCCCCTTTCCCCCGACGTGACCGCCAGCCACCGTGAGCAACCTAGACCAACACCGGTCACCGCAACCGCAACAACCGACCAAGCGATGGCACGGGCTGGACAACCCCATGAATTCAACACCCAACACCCCGAGAAATGGGCCCGATACCTGGCGCACGCCGAGCTGTATATGCGGTTCAACCAAATCTCGGAGGACAGCTCAAAGGCGGCCGCCCTGCTCTGCATAGGGGGACCCGCACTCCTAGAGATCGCCGCAAACCTGTTCGCCCCGGAGGCCATCAATACCGTCTCTTACTGGGACCTCGTTGCCAAGCTTAATGCCAACATCCGGCCCCGGCTGTCCAAGTTGGCTTCGAAGTCACAGTTCGAGAAGAGGGACCAGCATCCTGGCGAGTCCGGGGCCGAATACATCGCCGCCCTGCGAGAAGCTGCCGTCGCCTGCCAGTTTTCAAATCTGGAGGAGCGGCTACGAGATAGGCTGGTCTGCGGCCTACGAGACACGAGGTTGCAGGAGCGCCTTTTCAAGAAGGAGGAAGTCTCACTCCAGGAGGCCCAGGATGCCATCCTGGCCCACGAGGCGGCCTGCAGGGCAGTCCAGGCCATTCAGGAGTCCAGAACCGGCAGCCAGATGGCCAGCATCCACCAGCAAGTCATCGCAGCTGAGGATGAGGAGGACGAACAAAGCATCGACCTCCTTCAGCGGAAACCAACCACCGACCAACGAGGTGGGCGCCAGGACAAGCCCAAACCGGCCAACAACTCACAGAAGTGTGCAGTCTGTGGCGGAAACCATGTGCGCAGCCTCTGCAAGTTCTGGTCAGCCACATGTCAGGCCTGCCAGAAGACAGGCCACATAGCCGTGGTCTGTTGTAGCCGCCGCACCCGAGAAGAGATCCACGAGCTGCGCTGGGAGGAGTCGCCATTGACAGGTACTGGGGCCCCGATCCAAATTAAAATTGGCCATGTCGAGAGCTGGCTGGGCATACACCACACGGGTAGCTGCCGGCTGCTCAGACCCAAAATTAGACTAACAATCCGCTTGCAGGGTGTCCCCTGCAACATGGAGCTTGACTCCGGATCAGCGGTCTCTGTCATTTCGGATGAGACCCTTAACTATATTAATAGCCGGAGCAAGCAGCGGATTCAATTGCGGCCATCAAATTTAGCCCTGACTGACTTCCAAAACTCGCCGGTCAAGGTAAAGGGGGAGGCCACTGTTTCCGTGGGGTTTAAGAGTCGCGAAGAGCACCTGGAGGTCGTAGTAGTAGAAGGCCGGAGAGCCAGTCTAGTCGGCCTAGACTGGTTTGAGGCCCTGGGAATCACAGTCTCTGGGATCCACCGGATCCAGGGGGAATCCATTGAGGCTGTCTGCAAGGAGTTCGCAGACGTCTTTGATGGGAAGCTGGGTAGGTACACGGGGCCCCCCATTGCATTCAAGTTAAACCCAAACGTTTCCCCATTAGGGTCAGGCCGCGGCGAGTCCCCTTCACGCTCAAGCACAAGATCAAGTGCGAACTGGATAAGCTGGTGGCCCAGGGAATCTTAGAGCCCATAGATGGGGGAGAGTGGGAGACCCTGATAGTCACCCCACTTAAGGCCAACGGGGAGGTGAGGATCTGTGCCGACTACAAGTGTTCGGTGAACCGGGCCCTAAACCCGCACATGTACCCGGTCCCCATGGTCAGCCACGTTCTCGCTTCCCTCCAAGGTGGTGCCATATTTGCAAGGCTCGATCTTGCACAGGCGTACCAACAGCTCACGGTTACCAGGGCAACAGCTGACACTTAGACGATAGTGACTCACAGGGAGTGTTCAGGGTAAATAGGCTGCAGTTCGGGATAGTGTAGCTCCAGGCATCTTTCAGGAGATCATGGAGAAAACTCTCAGGGGCATTCCGGTAGTCTGCCCTTACTTTGATGATGTCCTGATTGCAGGAGCATCAGCAGAAGAGCTGGCAGGTAGGCTGAGGGAGGTGCTATCCAGGCTACGCACTGCTAGCCTCAAACTGAAGAGGGAAAAGTGCAGCATTGGTGTTCCTTCCACTGAGTTTCTGGGATTCAGGGTAGATGCCAAGGGAATCCACCCCACAGAGTCCAAGGTAAGGGCAATCAAACTGGCACCCACACCCAAGAACAAGGCAGAGCCACAGGCATTCCTGGGCCTGCTCAACTTCTATCACACCTTCCTGCTCCACAAGGCAGCCATTGCAGAACCACTTCACAGGTTATTGGACAAGAAGGCAGTATGGGTCTGGACTTCCATCCATGATCAAAGTTTCAGAGCTTTAAAAGCACTGCTGTCTGACAAGTCCACAGTAACACACTTCATCGAAACAAAGCCCATATGCATCGTGTGCGATGCATCCCCTTATGGCGTGGGTGCAGTACTAAGTCACCTCGAGCCTAATGGGGCTCAAGTTCCAATAGCCTACTATTCCAAGACACTGTCTGGAGCAGAGGGGAACTACACCCAAATAGATAGGGAAGCTCTGGCAATCATGGCAGGGATTAAGAAGTTCCACGATTATCTGTACAGCAGGGAGTTCATCGTCTACACAGACCACAAACCACTCCTAGGCCTGTTCACCACGGACAAGCAGACCCCCCAAATACTATCTCCCAGAATGCTCCGGTGGTCCATCTTCCTTGCAGCTTACAATTGTAAGCTGGTGCACAAGCCAGGGAAGGAGATGGGCCACGCAGACAGCCTAAGTAGGCTACCCATAGACACCACTGAACCAGACCCGGCCCCAGCAACACAGATCCTACCTCTGCAGGAACTACCAGAATGCCCAGTACATGCCAAGGACATTGCAACCAGCACAGCCTCTGACAACATCATGAGCAGGGTACACTCATGGCTTTGCACTGGGTGGCAGGACAAGTCCCCGGGGCCCGAATTCCAGGCCTACTTCACCAGGCGACACAAGCTCTCCACGCACCGGGGTTGCCTCCTTTGGGGAAGCAGGGTCATCATTCCCACAGCAGTCCGGGCAGGGTACTGGAATCTTTACATGAGGGACATCCAGGTGTGGTTAGGATGAAGGCACTGGCCAGAAGCTACCTCTGGTGGCCAGGGCTGGACAAGGACATTGAGGAACAGGTCAAGGCCTGTTATACATGCCAGAGATCCAGGCCTGAAATGCCCCACACCCCAGTACACAGATGGGAGGCCACACACATAACCTGGTCCTGCATTCACATCGACTATGCGGGGCCATTCCAGGGTCAACTGTTCTTAGTGGTAGTGGACAGCCACTCTAAGTGGCTGGAGGTAGTCCCTGTTCCCAACATGACCTCAGCAAGGACAATCCAGGTGCTCAGGACCCTCTTTGCCACACACGGCCTCCCTGACATAATTGTGTCTGATAACGGGACTCAGTTTACCACTAATGATTTCCAGGCATTCTTGAAGGCGAATTGGATTAGGCACACCACCTCTGCGCCCTTCCACCCATCGAATAATGGACAAGCTGAATGGATGGTAAGGACGACCAAGAACGCACTCCGGCGCATCATCAGTGGGGACTGGCATCATAGACTGGTGAAATTTCTGCTTGCCCAACACACCGCACCATGCGTTGCCACCGGAAGGAGCCCAGCAGAACTACGATGGGGACGGTGCCTCACCACCAAGCTTGACCGTTTGCACCCTGACCGAGTGGCAGCAGAGACGGATAGGCCCTCATCACATAGGGTACTCAATGTGGGGGACCTGGTTTGGGCAAGGAACTACGGGGCAGGGCATCCATGGGATTCTGGGGACCATGGTTGAAAAAACGGGGCCTCTCTCTTACATCGTGGGGGTGGAGGGGGATCGACACATAAGGCGACATATCGACCAGCTCAGAGGAAGGGTCCCTGAGTACACCACCCACGGCCAACGGGATAGTAACACCCCAAGGGAGGTCAGTCCAATCGAAAACGACCCAGAACCAGAACTAGAGGAGGATGGCCTCCTGCAACCAACTCTGCTCAACCCAGCACAAAGGCATCACGAGCCCGCTGCCCAAATCCAGGGCCAAGCCACACCCAGACGGTCCACCAGGCCCCACAGGGCACCAGCATACTTAGCGGACTATATGTGCAAGTGACCACCCAACAGCTGCATGTGTATTAGCACATAGTGTATATAGTTATGTATATAGTTGTAATGTTGGTTCTACAGTTGTCATGAGGTTCTTCTCTAAGGGGGGAGGAGTGTTATGTATCCAATGCAGGCATCTGCATAGCAACAGCCACCAGGGGGCGTTGGCCTGGACGGTTTTGGCAGGAAACCTAGTTTCGGCGGGAAACCTAGGGCCAACCCCATTGGCTGTACGCCTACCTGGCTAGGTATTTAAGGAGGCCAGGTAACCCTCGTTCCTCAGTACGACCCCCCCTACAATAAAGAGCTGAACTCGTACTCCAGCTGGCATCTCTTCCTTGCGTAGGACCCACTACATTATACAAAGACCTATCTCTTGGGAGAAAGTCTTAATACTTGGAAATAGGGAAGGAAAGATGAAGATTAGAAGACCATAAGTAAGGTAGTTATTCTCAGGTTTAGTCAACTGTAAAAAAAAGTGGTAGTGGTGTAATAGGTTATCAGCCAATATATTGTATGGTGGTACTTACCTACAAATAGATCAGAACTGGGATTACAGATTTATTTTTCCAAGCAACTTCACATCAAGTTCACATCACAATCCAACAACTGGGAAAGCCTGCTGATGTTCATGCATCTACAAGAGCTTGATAGCAGAGCTGTAAGTAACTGCATTAGAGCTTTGGAATAAGTTTCCATTAATCCTGAAGCAGGCCCCTTTGAATTCTTAAAAGACATTAGAAGACCAACCTGTTTATCCTGACATTTCTTAAAAAGCAAATATGATTTTAAATATTTTTATTGTTTTATATTGTTAACAAAATATGTAATGTTTGAGACTATTTTGATGTTTAAATTTTGAATGTCATTTTAAAGTCTTTTTATAGTTGAAAAACACCATGAGCAACAGGACAACACCCTGAGATGGTAGGGTGAAGTATAAATCTACATAAATGGAGCATTTTGTAATAGTCACTGACATGAATAGAAGGCAATTTTGTAATATATTTACAGGAAAAAATGGCAAGACATAAGTATTTCTGATTAAATTAGGGGAAAAAAGTATAAGAAAATGCAGGAATATAATATAGCTACTAGACTCCTATAATTTTCAATACTTCATTAAACTATAAAACTACTTTCCAAAAATACAAAGGAAAAACATAATTGTAAAATAGTCCTGATGGAAAATAACAATAAAAATTAGAATGTTGCCAAATTACAACATTTGTGGTAATTTAATAATATTCTGTTCCAGGGCTGAATAGTTTTTATTTCTGGAAAGTTAACCCCTCCCCCCCAAAACTGACAGGTCTTAAGGCAGGCATGTCAAACTCGCGATGTCATGTGACATATTGTGACTTTCCCCCCATTGCCGGCAATGGGGTGGGCATGGTTTCGGTGTGACACATCCGGCCCGTAGGCTGGCAGTTTGACATGCCTGTCTTAAGGGCTGTAAGTGTGGAAAATTGTGGTCTCTTGCATGCTTTTTTATTATTATTATAGATTGGATTCAGACACAGAATGGTCAGTAGTCAGAAATTTCATTACTGTTTAATGAAATTTAGGAAGCTGTAGGTTCACCATCTCAGTGTTGAGGTTTGAGTCTTAGGCCATAGACTCAAGATTTCAAATTTCATAACCTTGCAATTATCAGGTGCTAATATTTTTACAAGAGGTGAACCATCCACCAAGCCTCATGTAAGTATTTGCTTTTCCAGTGTCAGAAGCCAGATTGCCGAGTTGGAGCAATACAGCAATCTTTGTTTCTTAAACTCTGAATTATTTATTCATAGAGTGCATTGCACAGTTCCTGCATCTGCTTGAAGCAGAGCCACAACCCTAGAGCATTTAGCAGACATTCTGTTGCCTTCCTGAGTCACTATAAGTGACACAAGCTATCAGCTTAAACACGACTTTCAAGTACCTGCTGAGAATAAAGAGACCAAAAAAAATCTAAAAATATTTTTCAGAAATGCTCCATGATTAGAAAAAAATCATGTAAACAGTTTTATAAGGTTAGAAATATTGATTTTGACACTTTTTAATAAATTTGCATGCAAACTGCTGTAAAGGAATGAAGATGCAGAAGGTTTCAACTACCACGTGTCATGTTTCATATTGGTAATGCTGTACCCCTTACAATCAAAGCAGTCTGCTATAAAAGCCAAAAGAGCCTTTGAAGGAATCAAAGGATTGCAGTTCAAATCCTATTCAACCATAAAAGCTGAAGCCCATGTCAAAGAGAGAGTGAAATTGAAATCAAGTCTAATTCAGTGTTATCTTCCATGGGAACATCTGAAGGCTATAGGAAGTTACAATAAAATGTTCTCTGGTACTGTGTGCTATTTTCCAGTATTAATAGTTCCAGACAGTTAACCATATCTTCTTTATGGAGGCACTGGAGAAAGCAATTATGTTTCAAAGAGTTAGCAGTAAAAGGAAACCAGACCATCAAAGAATATGGTGGCTAGACACTATCAAAGCTGACACCAGGCAGGGCATAGAAAAACTGGCCCATAGAATCACCATGAGTCAGACACAACATAATAGATAACACCATCATCATCCTTATGGAGAATCCTTCTGATAATACACCCTCAATTTTCCTCCACTCAAATGGTTCATTCTTTTTATTTGGTACTTCTGCACCATATTCATTTGGGTAAGTCCACTGCCCAGAGTGACAATACCAATTAAGTGTTGGGCATGTTCCAGTGCTGTAGTCTAAGGTTTTTCTGTATTTCATCTCATGGGTAGTTGACCAGGTAAGTGTATAACATTGTAGGGTTACTAGTATATCCTCTTTCAGGCCAATCTGTTTCCTGTCATGGGAATGACATGTCCTGCACATTCATATTTTTGCTTTAATATTGGTTCTGCAGTAAATTTCTGCATTCCAGATTTGGTCTTGAGTGACTATATACTACATATTAAATGTTACTCAAAC
This sequence comes from Vipera ursinii, assembly GCF_947247035.1. NCBI lineage: Eukaryota > Metazoa > Chordata > Lepidosauria > Squamata > Viperidae > Vipera > Vipera ursinii. The sequence goes on from NC_139517.1 coordinate 35,786,361, forward strand.
TTTCTCTACTTCTGATTTTCTTTGGCCTCACACTTTACAGCCATTGGTCATCATTGATATAAATGGCGTTGATGGTATCTGCTCTCGGTTTGGTGTTTTTCCTCTGTTATTTTGGTTGGATTGGTTTCCTGCAATTGAAGATGAGCCATGCCAGTGCTGTTTGGTGTAATATCTTTTGGTTGAGTGTGTGTGTGTGTGTGTGTATTGATTCCTTGACTAAAGTAGATGTAAGAACTGATATGCTCTATTGTCTTATCATCTGCTTTCATTTTGTGGTATAGGCATGATTGGCTTTACAAAATCCTAAAGGGGAAAACAACTGAAGGAGCGTGGGAAACTCTGAAAAATGTGATTGTAAAAGATCAGTCCAGCATAATAGATCCTGCAGGAGAAGGGCAGTATGGACAACCATGGGATCTGGCAGATTGGGAGCTGTGAACCATAAACACAAAGCGTTCACTGTATCCCTGCATAACAGATACAGTGCCCTTGCTGACCTTAAGAGGGACACTAAGGAGACAGGTCAAGGTAGTTGTGATGATGATAAATAAGCAGGGGATTGTGGTCCAACATGAAGAACTTGTTTTGGACAGGGAAAAGTGCGAATCAGGTATTACACATCAGTCATGTAAGAAGAGCAAGGCATCCAAAAAGAGAAGCCACCTTCTGGTTGGTGATTCAATTATAAGGCATGTACAAGACCAATACAAAAGTAACTTAACCAAGCAGGATCAAAAAATACAATTAACAGTTTAGTAGCCTGACTCATGGAGTCCTTCTGTTAACAAGGCTGGATATGACATACCTTTATGGCTAAGGCATGCAATTTATCTATTAATGCACATATGGCATTATGCCAAGGTTGCTTTTTTGTAAGGTTATGCACATACAGTCATAACTGACAAAGAAGAAGAGAAATGCAAATTAATGCCAAGGAAACAGAATCCATAAGAAGTGACCTGTTAAATCAAGGTTGCAATTGGTTAAACTTAAACTGATCTAATATTTGGTGTTCATAAAGTGGCCAAACAGATGTATTCTAGAAGCTTATATATATGGCCAGGAAAATGCCAACCTTTTTCGTTTTCACTTCCTAAAGCTGATATATAAAGCATGTTGCAGATCCCTGCAAGCTCTGTTTTTTGAACCCTAGAATTTTTGAAATTCTCTTGCATCAACTGGGGATAAGGATGTTTAGTAATTTAAAGGTCTGTGGGCTTCTAAGCAGGATAAATCTATGAGACAATGAGGAGAACCTCAAGTAGATTCAGAAAATATCACCTATCAGAAACATTCTGGTTCAGGTCTAATTTGGTCCTGTCATTTTAACATGGAAAAGGAGATAATGTTAAACTTCACTGGTGTATAATCTTCTAGAAGTCCCATGTAAAAGTAAGCATGATAGGCTAGTCAAGTAAAAATCCTGACATGACCTAAATATTGTCTATTGGAAAGTAAGGGATGTAAATTTAGGAAAGGATTCAGAGGTTTCAAAAGAGGTCAGGTGTCTTCCAGGTGTTACTGCCAGTAGGGACAAGAAGCATATTTTTAAGATAGTCAAGAATACCAGCAAGGACTGTGATGTGAATGCTATTGTACATATTGGCACTAACAATCTGTCCCAAAAAGATGTACTCTCTGTGCAGAATGATTTCCAGAGCTTGGGGCAGGAACTTTGCAGGATAGGCTTTAGACTTACTTTTTCAGAGGTTTTACCAGTGTATAAGGAACAAAATGGAAAAGGCCAGCATATAGCAGAATTCAATATGTGGTTAAAGGAGTGGTGTAAAGGGAAGACTGGTTATATTAGTCACGATGTCTGCAGCTGGTCCAATGAAAAATTATACAAAAGAGACGGTTTGCATCCATCAAAGAAAGGGACTGAGTTACTTGGCAATAAATTCACAGATTTACTGGAGAAATATTTAAACTGAACAACGGTGACAGTGAGTTAATTGATACAAAACATTCCTGTCCCTGGCAATCTTAAGATTATAGGGTTATCAGTGTATGTAACAGAGGGCTGTGTGGACAAGAATATCAACTTAGCTGTCAAGCAAAATCAAGCTTTTAATAGTGAGTGCCACACCAAGTACACTAATCAAACAGGTAGTAAGAAAGTAGGGGAACTCAGGCACCACACAAGTTATGTAGAAAGTTAACACAGGGTCAGTCATAAAGGACTTAAATATCTGTACATCAATGCACAGAGTATGAGCAATAAGCAGCGTGAACTAGAAATTCAGGTAAATGAGGACAGATATAATATTGTTGCCATTACATAAACTTTAGTGGGATGAAATCCACAAATGGAACACACAGATAGAGGGATTTAAATTATTTTAAAGAAACAGACCAAATAAAAGAGTAGGTGGAGTTGCTCTCTATATAAGAAATAACTATATCTCTACAGAAATAGAGCACAACAATGATGAAAATTGTCTTGAATGCATTTGGGTCAATATAAAAGGGGGAGAAAATGACAGCTATATCTGTATACTATAGGCCACCCAAGCAAACAGAGGAAGTAGATGAATTTTTTTGCTAGTCAGCTAACTAAGGTATGTAGGAAGTAATGATTAGTGGGCTTCAGTAGGCAAGGAGCAGACCAGCATAGTTACAACATCATTTATTCACTCAAACTAGAACTGGAGAACTGCAGGCAATTGCCTGTAATTTATACTTTAAGCCCACAGAGCCTTAATCAATCACAATACTTGAAATCCTGCCCAAATATGAATGTTCAAAGTTTCCCTCCAAAACAGTTGGAGTTAACAGTCAGGGTCATCTAAAGGTTAGTTTCATTTTAGCTTCACAACCAGTTGGAGTTAAGTTAGTTTCACTTTTGCAGGGATTAACACAACTTTATATATATTCAATACATAACACCCCTTTCCCTTAGGATACTTATCCTCAGTCTGTTTAATATTCATAGTCTTTGAGATAGGCCTCAGGATCCTCACCCAGGACTGGCCCGGCCTGCTGATGCCATAACTGATCCATGTAGCATCTGACCATATGATCATTTTCCAGAATAACCTCGTATGACAAGGGCCACATTATCTTAGTTACCCTAGCTGTCACCCAAGGTGCCCCACTTCCATAGTTCCTGGCCCAGACCAATTCACCCAGCTATAAGTTCCTGGGGGGCTTTGGCTGAGCCGTCTCTGCCACTACTCTGGGTGAAGTCGGTTGAGCTTCATGGTGAGCTGGTGGACCTACCTCAGCTTCACTGAGCTGCAACCTGTTGCTGTACTGAGAGTTGTGTGTTGACACAGGAGGAAGTTCACCAGGCGGTGATTCCAGTCCCCAGTCATCATCCGCTGGAGCACCTCCTTTGTGGTCCTGACCATTCGTTCTGCCTGACCATTGATTGTGGGGTGGAATGGAGCGGATAGTACATGCTGAATCATGTTGGCAAGATTCATGAGGAAAGATTGAAACTCTCCTGCCATGAATTGTGCCCCATTGTCGGACATGATTACATCTGGCAGACCATGTTTGGTGAACAGCAGGTGCAACTCTTGGATGACCCTGGTTGTTGTCATCAATGAGACTGGTGCCACTTCCAACCACTTGGAATAACTGTCTACTACAATTAGGAACACCTGCCCTTGGAAGGGGCCCACAAAGTCAATGTGCATGCGAGACCATGGGATGTGCGTGGTCTCCCAGCAGTGCACCAGTGCTTGTGGCGTTTCCAGTCATGTTTCTTGGCAGGCCTGACAGCTGCTTACTTGATTCTCAATGTCCTTGTCCAGGCCTGGCCACCACAAGTCGCTCCTGGCTAGAGCCTTCATTCGAACAATTCCTGGGTGCCCCTCACGTAAGGAATCCAGCACCCTGGAGCAAAGACTGGGTGGAATGATGACCCTGCTGCCCCACAGTACATATCCCTTGTGCGCTGACAGTTCATTTTTCGGAGAAATGTAGTGATGGAATTTAGGGCCTGGCTGGGTCTCTGGCCATTCCCTTAACACCCTATTGAGAATGTGGCTAAGCATTCTGTTTGTGGTGGTTTCAGCTGCAATGTCCCCTGCATATAGAGGTGCTTCAGGCAGGTCCTGGATCACCAGGATACGACAAGCTGGGTCTGGGTCTGGATCAGTCTGCAATAGAGGCAGTCGGCTGAGAGCATCAGTGTGGCCCATTTCCTTATTTGGCTTGTGGACTAGCCAGTACGAGTATGCAACCATGAAAATGCACCATCATAGCATTCGTGGCAACAGAATCTGTGGTGTCTGTTTGTCTGCTGTGAAGAGACCAAGCAGAGGTTTGTAGTCTGTAAAGATGGTGAAGGTTCGTCCATATAAGAAGTCGTGGAACTTCTAAATGCCAGCCACTATGGCAAGAGCTTCCTTGTCTATGTGGGCATAGTTTCTTTCAGCCGATGATAACGTTCTAGAATAGTATGCGATGGGGGCCTCTCTACCATATGGCATCCTGTGGCTTAGTACTACTCTAATACCATATGGTGAAGTGTCACAAGCTATTGTTACTGGTAGGTTTTCATTGAAATGAGTTAGGATGGAGTCCAAGGATAACAATGATTTTACCATCTTCGGTGCGCGACCAGACCCAGGTTTTTTTTGTCCAGTAGGTGGTGTAGCAGTTCTGCCAGGGCAGCCTTATGCGGTAAGAAGGAGTGGTAAAAATTGAGCAAGTCCAGGAATGCTTGTAGCTCCCCCTTGGATTCTGGTGTGGGAGCTTGCTGAATTGCCTTTAGTTTTGTGTCAGATGGGTGGATTCTGGCAGCATCGATGTGGAAACCCAGGAATTCTGTGGATTCCACACTGATCTGGGACTTTTCCTTCTTGAGTTTTAGGCTTGCCTCATGGAAACGTTGGAGTACTGCATGGAGATGTTCCGCCAGGACTCTGCTGATTCCCCTACATCAGGATGTCATCAAAATACAGGCAGACACCGGGAATGTTCTTCAGTGTTTGTTCCATAATACTTTGGAACAACCTTGGTGCTACGGTTACACCAAACTGCAAGCAGCACTCTCAGAATGCACCTCTGTGTGTGATTATTTGTGCTTCTGCAGTAGCGTCATCTACCAGTAGCTGCTGATAAGCCTGGGAGAGGTCTAACTTAGTGAAGATTCGGCCTCTGTGGAGCAAAGCGAGGATGTGGCTCACTACTGGTACAGGTGCTTTGTTTATGGTGCACTTGTAGTCTGCACAAATGCGGACATCCCCATTAGGCTTAACTGGGGTCACTATTGGAGTCTCCCACTGGCTACAGTCCACCGGTTGGAGCACTCCCTGCTGTACCAGCTTGTTTAGTTCTGCATCAATTTTAGGCTTCAATGCAAAGGGAACCCTGCACGGTTTTAATTGGATTGGAGTTACTGCTGGATGGAGGTTGAGTGAAATGGATTCCCCTTTGTATTGTCCCAACTCTGTGCTGAATACGTCAGCATATTGTTGGCATACTGCTGCTAGATCAGCCATTAGTGTTCGATGGATACCCATCACCCTGATGCCCAGGGTCTCGAACCAGTCTAGTCCTATGAGGCTGGTGCACAATCCCTCTATGACCACTACACTGAGGGGACCCTTGAACTCTCTGAATTGTACTCTAATGGTAGCTTACCCCCTTACAGGAAACAGCAATTCTGGAAGTCCGTTAGCACTAAGCTTGATGATTTGAGTAGGACCCTCCATCGGCTATGTTTGCAAATGTGTTCAAAAGTCCTGGAGGAGATAATGGACAGGGCCAATCCAGTATCTAGTTCTATGGAGCATGGGACCCCTTGCAGTCTTAGTTGGAGTCTTATCTTTTCTTTGATGGAATATTGGGCTCCTGTGCATTGGATGTTATGCCTTCCTGAACAGTATTCAACTGTGTTCTGTCCTGAGGGCCATTTCCCCTTGTGCTGCTGTGTCTCAGGTTTCATTTCCCACTGACAAGCTCTGCAAATTCTGGCAAGGTGCCCTTGCTTTCTACAGGCACGGCATACTGCTGTGCGGAATCTGCACTCTGCCCTTTCATGCTGCCCCCCACAGCTTGTGCAGCTTTGTGGGGAAGTTGCTTGGTCTGTAGAGCGTGGCCATCTGGGTGGCTCTCTCCACAAATGATTGATTTCTTCACTCTCACTGGCCTCCCCAAGCCTTCTGCGGTCTCTTGGTGGATTGCTGTGGATCGCTGTGGGGCTGGTGTGTGTTTTAGGTGGCCAGAGAATCTTCACTGCCCCTCTGGCAGCCTCTTCTGCTATGACTTCCTTCAATGCATCTTGGAATGTCAGTTTCTCCATGGCAAATAGGCGCTGCTGTAATTCTCTATTATGCAGGCCACAAATAAGCCTGTCTCTGAGATGGTCTTCCTGGTCAGGGAACTCACATTGGTGCGAAGCTTGGCAAAGGACTGCCACAAACTCTGCTGCAGATTCCCCAGATCTCTGCTTACATTGCTCGAATGCATGGCGCCATGCAATTACTGAGAGTTTCCGCTCAAAAGGTTCCCTTAATTTTTTCTTGAGGTCTGCGTAGGCCACAGTCTCTATACTTGCCAATGCTATCAGGTTTTCAGCGATATCAAATGTGACTTGTCCGTAGACACATAGTAAGGTTGCTGCCTTCAGGCCATTGTCTGTGATCTGGTTAGCCCAGAGATAGTTGTCTACTCGGGAGACATATGAGCTCCACTGTTCTGGATGAGTAATAGTGAACTCGTTGAGCCTTCCCAATTTAGCCATTTTGGGGAGGCCCTGTGATGCTGGTTAATGCCTGTACTGCTGCGGTTGGAGCTGTGCTGCACTTTGGGATCCTGGGAACAGATCCCTCAGGTATATCTGTGCCTCCAGTGTGTCTTACTGGCAGGCAGGGCAGGGAGCATAGTGATCTTTACCTGGTCTGACACCCAGTTATTTCAGCATGCCTCCAGTGTGGCTTACTCGTAGGTGAGAACTAGGCCTGTCGGGGCTCTTTACCCAGCCTATCACCCAGTCATTTCAGTCTCTTAGTTAGCAGCAGCTCTCTCCTCTGCAGCATCCTATCCTCATCGCCACTATTGAGTAGTGGGCTTCAGTAGGCAAGGAGCAGACCAGCATAGTTACAACATCATTTATTCACTCAAACTAGAACTGGAGAACTTCAGGCAATTGCCTGTAATTTATACTCTAAGCCCACAGGGCCTTAACCAATCACAATAATTGAAAAACCCACCCAAATATGAATGTTCAAAGTTTCCCTCCAAAACAGTTGGAGTTAACAGTCAGGGTCATCTAAAGGTTAGTTTCATTTTAGCTTCACACCTGGTGGGAGTTAAGTTAGTTTCACTTTTAGCAGGGATTAATACAACTTTATATATATTCAATACATAACAGTTACCCACATTCAGTTTATAAAATAGTATACTAACAGGAAAAGAAAAGAGCAGTTTGTAAGAACAGCCAGTAATCAAATCTCTGTTAAGAATCTGAATGCTACAATTATGCCTAGACCTCTCAGTGGATGCAAAGCATCCAAATCAAATTTCACATTCACAATGAAGTTGTTATAAAGATACCCAGTAAGAAAGTAAGGAAAGGAGAATACCACCTTTCCACCTCCCACCAAAATGCTGTGACTGCTTCCCATTTTTTCCTCACATTCCTCCTCTATATCAAATTTATAGGATGAAACAAGACTTACCAGAATACCAATAACATATTAATGTACTACAGCAGTCAAAAATTGATTAAACCAATTTTTGTCCACAGCTCCTACTCTTAAAAACATACCAGCTGACACTAACTTGAGGACAAAAGTCCTCCCAGACACTCACTTCCATTAGAAGCACTAATTAAACTATGATCAGGTTCAAAATGAACCCTCATGAAAGAGTTTGCATCATTAGTCCAGAAAGAGATTACACTCAGGATATTTCATTGTCTTTGCCAAACGCTCTGGGATTTGACTAATGAGGTGATGATGAGCGGGCAGAGGAATGGGAAAGGTGACATGAAGAATGCTCATTATTAACAGGCTATTGGAAAAAAGAAAGGGACAGCCAAAATCTCAGTGAATGTTGCTCCTTGCCTAGAAGAGTGACAACCTACTCACCCCTGAAATTCCTGTATCAATTAATGTAAAATGAAATTCAATGGAGAGAAAATTAAAGCTCTACATTTACGCAAGAAAAACAAAATGCATAGGTATAGAATAGGTGGTACTGTTTCAATAGTAGTAACTGTGAGTGGGATCTTGGAATCCCAGTGAACAATCACTTAAATATAAGAAAGCAGTGTACTGCAGCTGCCAAAAAAGCCAACACAATCTAAGATTGCATTATTAAGAGATGTATAGAATCAAGATCACGCAAAGTGTTAATATCACTTTATAAGGTCTTGGTAAGATCACACTTGGAATATTACATCCAGTTTTGGTCGCCATGATATAAAAGATATTGAGACTCTAGAAAGAGTGCAGAGAAGAATAAAAAAGATGATTACTGGAGGCTAAAACTTGAAGAATGGTTGAAGGAATTGGGTATGTCTAGTTTAATGAAAAAAGGACTGGGATGATCTGATAACAGCATTCCAATATCTAAGGGGCTGCAGAAAGAAGAGGGGGTCAATTTATTCTCCAAAGCATCTGAAGGCAGAACAAGAAGCGATTGATGGAAACTAATCAAGGAGAGAGCCAACCTAGAACTAAGGGGAAATTTCCTGACTTGCCTCCAGAAATTGTGGGTGCTCCAATACTGACAGTTTTTAAGAAGAGATTGGACACCATTTGTCTGAAATGGACTGAAAGACCTCCAAGGACCCTTCCAACTCTGTTGTTCTGTTCTGTTCATTAAACTGCAGCCTGGGTTGAACTAGAAAGGTAAAAGTTTCCTTGCCCAATTGTGTCCAACTCTATGGCATGGTGCCCATCTGTTTCTTTGCCAAGGGAGCCAGCATTATCTGAAGATATTTTCCATGGTCATATGGCCAGGATGGCTATATGCCAAAAGTGCATGGAATGCTGTTATCTTTCCACTGAAGTAGTACCTATTCATCTACTTGCTTTTGCATGCTTTCAAACTGCTAGGTGGGCAGAAGCTGGGGCAGGAATGAAAGTTCACCCCATTGCGTGGTGCGCAAGTCTTTAATCTGGGCTGTCAGCTTTTCAGCTGACAATCATGTCTTTAACTGCTGAACCAACCTGCCCCTACCTGTGTAGGACTACAATGCCTATAATCCCTAGCTAGACTCTGGAAGATCTGGGGAAGTCTTGATTAAGGTAGAGAAGACTTCCTGGACATTCCAAATTATTCTTCCAAATTAAAATTCAGTTCTTGGTGTCCAGAGGGTATGGTGCTGGCATAGAAACCAAAATATCATGAGCTCTAGTCCTCCTTTGGGTATAAAAGCCATCTGGATGATTTTGAATCACTTACTCTTTCTCAGATCAGCCCCTCCTCCAAGGGAAAATAAAAGTTGGAGCATTATATATGCTGCCTTGAATTATTCAAAATAATGGTGGGATATAAATCTAATTTTAAATAAAATGAAAAAAAGAGAAGATATCTGTGATTCAATATCTTAGTATTTCCTTCTTTATAAACTGCTCCAAAAATGGAATGGGGAACTCTGTTTTTTATCAGAGCATCACCATTTGGATCTTTTAATCTTTACCTCCTATGCTTTTTCTGAAATCTAATCTGCACCCTGCCTATAGCTGCTATCAAAATCAAGTCTGGCTTTTCAGATGAACATCAGAAAAATTCAGATCATGGAAAAATAGGTAAAATCTCTCTCCTCCAGGTTTGTTGTTCCAAATGAAATTAAAAACAAATTATTCTTAAAGCAAATAGAGTTTAGGGAATCTCTCTCTGCTCCCTAATGGCAGAATCAGCCCTATTACTTCCAGCTGAAGTAGGAACTCGTCTAACTGAGTATTCCTCCAGGCAAAAGAATTCCCTGCACCAACAAATCTTATACCACAAAAAGAAGGATTTTTACAACATAGCTTTTTATCTGACACACCAAATTACAAGATATTATTTGGGATTTAGGAGTATTCAGTCATGCAAATTCCAACCAGCAATTTCAAACCAATGATCTCAAATCCAATGGGCAGAAATTAATCCAGTGGCATATTCCAAAACAAGATATTTTATTTCAGAACAAATTATCCTAGATCATTAAAGTCACATAAAAAGTCAGAATTGGCTGGTGGGGAGGCAAATGACAGTACACAAGTTATTTTTTAAGATTACAAAAGATGCTTTGACAAGTTTAGCTACAATCACTGCCAAGTAGCTGGTACAGTTAAGTCAGTTTAGCAAACTTCAATTAGTAAAATCAGTTGTGCAATCTAAAGAAAGGAAACATATTTATAGGTTCTTATTAAGTTATATTATTACATGATTATAAGAATAAGAAAGATTCTGGAATATGGTGCCAATATCCGATTTGAATTGCCCACAGTTCTTATTTCTTATTAACTCTTCGTGTGAAGCAAAAGAAACAAAATAATTCCAAGAAACCCTTATCCTTTTGCTACTTCACTGGATCATACTGTACTGCTCTTCTGGATATGAATTTCACTCAGATAAGCTACGGTTAGGTATTTTAAGCCAAATAAAGAAAATGCCATACTGCACCGTACTTCTATACTTTAGGCATTTCCTTAAAGTAGAGGTTCTCAGACTTCAAGTTGTGGCATCTTGTAGGATCACAAGCAAATCTGAAGAGAATTGTGAAGTATATTATTAGTCTGTGGGAGTGGAGAGTGGAAGTCAAGCAAGTTGCAGATAGACAGGCAAGCGTGCTGCCAAGCTGGCCACAAGTCCTGCAGCAGGAAATGGGCTTGGAAGTAAGCTTTAGGAGTCTATGAGCAAGATGGAGGACAACAAGGGAAGAAATCCCTGAATATGGTCTTCAAGATGAGAATATTGGCATCACCAGATGATTTGTCAGGCTGCTACTTCTTTCTGATCTTTGAGACTCTGGGTATACTATTCTTTCCCCCCAAATTATATCACTGTGAGAATCCATTCTCCCTCTGCCTAGGAAACGTGTTCAGTTTCCTCTCCCTCTGACGCTCAGCATTACAAAAAAATAAATAAAAAAATAGCAGCATAAGGTTTGAAAAACCATACTTTAAAGTCTTACTAGACACATTGACCTGATGGAACAAGAGACATGGAGCAAGGAAGATTGTACTTTTCTTCACGAAATGAGACTTCCATTCTAGTTTTTTTCAGTCAAAGAATGCAAATACTGGGTTCAGTAATAGGATGGGGCTGTTATTGACAAGCACTTGCTGCATCTTTCAATAGTATTTAAGTAGTTGCTATTAATATTAGAATACCGACCTCATGGGATACTTTATTGGAGGAATATTGGAGTCAACACAAAATGGCAGATTTCCCAATTTGGTACACTTAAGAGGTATAGTATATACTGTTCAAAATTATTATAACTAATCATACTGTTTTTGTAAGTTTTAACTTAGCATACTAATATATTTTCATGACATGTTATAGCATTAGGAGCAATTGACTACAAGTAAGTCCTCAATTTACAACTGGCTGCTTAACAACAGCAAATGTCCATTAAGATAGACCTCATTAAAATCTATTTATGACTCATTTTTGAAGTTCCAGTGGCTTTACCAAGGCCATGTGATCACATTTTAAATACATGTTGTAATATTTTTATGTAAAAGTTATATTGATTCTATATGATACAAATAAAATATAGTAAATCTTGTTGTAATAAGTCTGTATTTAAATACTACCTTATGTTCAACTTTGGAGCCTCATTTTGAGAGATAAGTAAAGAACAGCTGGGATATATTGTAAAAATGTGCACTCCTAGCAGAGTCATCCAAAACATGAAGATTATCCCAGCTGCTCTGCTAAAGCAAGCAGTCACCTATATCAAGCATCAGTGATATAGGAAGATACTGGAGGCAGATTATCAATTTAGTGACAATAGCAATGGCATCATTTCACACTTGGCAAGACAGACAATATAAAGTGATTGATGATATAATGTCAGATAATGGTCTCCTCTGATTGGATGGCACTCTAATATAGCAGAAAGAGATTGATGACATTTATGGTCAAGTTCAATCAGAAATTGACAGAGATGCAAGCAAAATGTGCACTTTTTGGTTGGAGACTGGAAATCTGGAAACAATAATAAAATATAGTTGGACTACATAACCTAGGAAATTAAAAGAATCAAGAGAACAATTATTAGTTTGTACAATCTAATGGCTGGTAGCAATCTTCAGACATGCAAATCAGTGCCTATAGTATATTCCTTCTCTCTTCTTCCATGTCCTATTTCAAAACAGTTTAACTAGAACATGTTAATCTCCTCAAGTTAATTTTCCCCCCAGCTAACTACATCCAAATCTTATACGAAGCAAATAGGCAATGTATTTTGTGAATTTTGCAGGGGAAATGTGATAAGTAGAAGAAAGGGAAAAAGGTATTTTAAAATGAATTCTAAAAGTAATTAATAGAAAAAGAATAATCTTTGGGTTACACACAATCAAAATATGTCACTGTCATAAGAGTGAAGGAAGATGTTTGTAGTCTGCATAATCACACTTCACACACACACACACACACACACACACACACACACACACACACACACACACATATATATATATATATATATATATATATATATATATATGTAGATCTTTGGTTCATTTGGGTTTTTCCCCACGTAGAATTGGAGGTATCAGGGCAACGTTTCGACAAAATCTCATCTGTCATCCTCAGGCTGGTGGCTTCAGCTTCGTTCTTCTGATTGAAGAATTGAAATGCTGTGGCACGACCTTAAGAGTGCGATTCACACCAGACATCCCAAGAATATTGCTACACTGAAACAGTTTAGTGCAGAGGAGTGGTCCAAAATTACTCCAGATAATTGTGCAGGTCTGATCTGCAACTACAGGAAACATTTGGTTGAGGTTATTGCTGCCAAAGGAGGGTCAACCAGTTATTAAGTCCAAAGGTTCACATACTTTTTCTACCGTGCACTGTGAATGTCTCCATCTTATCTTCAATTAAAACATGACAACAGCTAATGTTTGTGTAGTATTATTTTAAGCAGACTGTGTTTTTATATTGTTGTCACTTACATGACGTTTAGAGCACATTTTATGGCCAATTCATGCAAAAAACCACATAATCCCAAAGGGTTCACATACTTATTCTTGCAACTGTGTGTGTGTGTGTGTGTGTGTGTGTGTATAAAATTAGAATAAGCACAGAAAAGAAAAAAAGTGAAAAATATAATTTTTAAACAGTTAAGTACAAATAATTTAATAAAGAAAAAGAAAAGAAATATATAAAGAGGTGATTTTCCAACCACATCTTAAGTACAAATAATTTCATAAGCTTGATTGGGCTATTGTTTACTTGATTGTTGGTCAAGTAACTGGTGGAGAGGTGCAATCCTAGTTGACCATCCTAGACCAAGCCAAGTCCAAAACCACTAGGGAATTTCTAGAAGCCTGGCATTCTGACAAATTAACCATCAATAGACACAGACATAAACAAAGATGCCTGCAAAGATGAAGTGAGGAAAGCTAAGGCTCAAAATGAACTAAGGCCTGTGACAAAAGTCCAAAATAACAAAAAAACCCTGCTTTCAGCATGTAAAAAAACAAGAAAAAAGTTAAGGAAATGATTGGTCCATTAGTGGGAGAAAGTGGCAAGAAGGTGACAAGCAACAGGGAGAAAGCAGAACTACTCAACTCATTTTTTGCATCCATCTTTACACAAAGGGAAAAAACAATCCAACCTATCAAAAACAGTACCATAAAAAACAGATTAGAAACACAAGTTAAGATAGGCAAGAAAATGGTAAGTGAGCACCTGTCCACCCTAGATGAGTTCAAATCACCAGGACCAGATGGACTACACCCCAAGGTTGGCAGATGTGATCTCAGAACCACTGAACTATATCTTTCAAAGATCCTGGAGCACTGGGGAACTACCAGAGGACTGGAAAAGAGCTAATGTAGTTCTATCTTCAAAAAGGGGAAAAAATGGATCCAGGAAACTACAGACCTATCAGCCTGACCTCAATACCTGGGAAGATCCTGGTAAATATAATCAAACAATGAATCAGCGAACACCTAGAGGCAAACAAATTCATTACCAAAAGCTTATATGGGTTTGTCAAAAACAGATCATGCCAGGCAAATCTTATTGCATTCTTTGACCAGGTAACAAAATTAGTGGACCAGACAAACGCTGTAGATATAATTTACTTGGACTTTAGTAAGTCATTTGATAAAGTAGACCACAATCTTACTACTTGATAGGATAGAAAAATGTGGGTTAGACAGCATCACCACCAGATGGATTTGTAGCTGGCTGACCGGGTGTACTCAGGGTGGGGTCCTCAATGGAACTGCATTTACATGGAGAGATGTGTGTAGTGGGGTGCCTCGGGGCTCTATCCTGGACCCAGTGATTTGGATAAGTGGATAGATGGGGAACTCATCAAATTTGCAGATGACACCAAGCAGGCAGAAATAGCTAATACTCCAGAAGATAGGCTTAAGATAAAGAAGGATCTTGACAGACTTGAACATATCTAACAAAATGAAATTCAATGGTGAAAAAAGTAAGGTTCTACATTTAGGCAAGAAAAACCAAATGCACAGGTATAGTATAGGTGGTACCTTGTTCAATAGTAGCAAATGTGAGAGGGAACTTGGAGTCCTAGTGGACAATCACTTAAATAAGAGCCAGCAGTGTGCTGAAGCTGCCAAAGAAGCCAACACAGTGTTAGGCTGCATTAACAGAAGGATAGAATCAAGATCATGTGAAGTTTAATACCATTTTACAATGCCTTGGTAAGGCCACACTTGGAATAGTGCATCCAGTTTTGGTTACCAGGATGTAAAAAAGATGTTGAGACTCTAGAAAGAGTACAGAGAAGAGCAACAAAGATGATTAGGGCAGGGCTTTTCAACCAGTGGTACGGGTACCACCTGTGGTACATTGGCACCTGGCAGTTGGTATGTGACCATCCTAGAAAAGTGGTAGCAGGGGAGGGGAATGAGCTGAACCGGTGGTAGCACTACATAAGCCTGAGCGAGAGAGATGGCTGGAGCTGCAGGGCTGTCAGGGCTCAGTGGAAGCGCCAGGATCAGCACCAGGCTCCAGCTGGAGCTCAACGCTGATCCTGGCACTTCTGAGCTCAGAAGAAGCGCCAATCAGCTGGAATGTTGCAGCATCTCCAGGGTCTTGTGATTTACATTCAGATGCTTGGCAACTGATTCATATTTATGATGGTCACAGTGTCCCAGGGTCATGTGAAGTGACCCAAACCTGCTGCAACCACCCAGCAGACGGGCGAAACAAAAACCAAACACCCCCACCACCCCCGCTGCCAATCCTCAACAGAAATACTCACAACATTGAAAACCTTGGATAGGAGGAAGAGCGCCACTGGGCGGGCAGGCAGGTATCTTGCTCAGCTGTGGCTTGGGGGGCACTTTTTTCAGTGCCATTGTAACTTTGAACAGTCACTAAGCAAACTGTTGTAAGTTGAGGACTACCTGTACTTCATCACTTTTTCTCTTTTTTTTTGTGGTCATCAAGTTTTTGACATCTTGCTAGGCTTCTGGTGGTACTCGGATGTTGCCATATCCTAAAAGTGGTACAATGGGTGAAAAGTTGAAAAGCCCTGGATTAGGGGACTGGGGGCTAAAACATACTAAGAACGCTTGCTGGAATTGGATATGTCTAGTCTAATGAAGAGAAGGACAAGGGGGGACATGATAGCAGTGTTCCAATATCTCAGGGGTTGCCACATAGAAGAGGGAATCAAGCTATGCTCCAAAGCACCTGAAGGCACGACAAGACGCAACGGATGGAAACTAACCAAAGAGAGAAGCAACCTAGAATTAAGGAGAAATTTCCTGACAGAACAATTAATCAGTGCAACAATCTGCCTCCAGAAGCTGTGAATGCTCCAAAACTGGAAGTTTTTAAGAGGAGACTGGAAAACCATTTGTCTGAAATGGTATAGGGTTTCCTGCCTGATCAGGGGTTGGGCTAGATGATCTCCAAGGTCCCTTCCAACTTTATTATTATTTTGTAGACTATGAAAAGTGACAATCAACAAACCAAAAAGGGAACAAAAAGTCTTAAGCATCTCTTCACCAGCAATCAGACCTAGATCAGCATAGATTAACTCCAAGATTAACATCAGACCAACAATCAGGTGAACAATACCCTAATCAAGAAATTGCCAAACAAGCTAACAGTAAACTGTCCAACCAAAGAAGCTCTAGCCATTAGAATATAAACTGAGAGCAAACCCCATTCCTTACTACCACTGATGATGTTACCTATCATAGTTTGGGTAATGAAATGTCTGCAAGAAAACAACCAAGCTCAGAGAGCACCAAGGACCCTCATTTCAACCCTGCTCTGCAAATATTCTCCTTTAAAATTAATTTTTGGGTACATCACTCAAAAATATTCTTCAATATGTCCAATGCTAAAATATTTTGCTTCATTTTGTATCAAAAATTGAGTTTACGTGTCCTTTAACTATAATTTTAGTACCTTCTAATTCCCTGTAGCATCTAATTTTTAAAATTTTATGTTATATTTTTTTAAAAAAATCAAAATATGTATTTCCCCCCAGGAACAATTATTTATAATTAATTCCAAAATCTTTTTTCAAATTTATTAGACTCTAGTTTGATTATAAAATCAAAGTTTTAATTATTCTTTTGATATTTATTTTCATTTTTTAAAAAAAGTTCTAAAACGTATAGATGTAGTCAACAACTCACATCCAGCCACTTAGCAATTATTCAAAGTTACAACTGACCCTAAAAAAGGACTTAAACCTTGGATTCCAAGTTCTGAAGGGCAGGGATCCCTCCACAGTTATGTGACTGTACTTTGGGTAGTCAGTAACAGGGCATTGTTTACAGCCATTTGCACATCCTGTGATCCTTTGACTGTGTTTTATGATGGTTTTCCTGAATACTAGCACACACTTTTAGTTTTTGGTGAAACCATACCTTTAGGGAACCATTGGTTTGCTTAATGACTACAGTATTCACTTAACATCAGAGGATTCACTTACAGCCTTGATGATTCACTTAATGAGTGTGCCACACCAATCCATTTTATAACCACTGCAAGATACAAGATCACAATGGGCAGGCTCCATTATACTCACACGTCGAAGATTACATTTAAAACTTCTTTCACCAAGGATTGATCTGTTGATCCAAAGGTTCCTAATACCTGACTAAAAAGGAAGTCTGCAAACCTAGTGTCCTTTGAAAAATGTCCAGTCTAGTTTGAGCAAAATGTTATCTCCTGGTGCTCTAAACTCACTGGAGATTTCTATCTTGCAGTCTCCTCATAAAAATCAGCTATGTGAAGTACTTATGGGTGATCTCTCCTTGTCCAGAGAGAAATTATTAAAGAACCAATCTACTTGCCAGCTCCTCATTCCTCCTCAGTCATCAGGTCTGGGTTTTGGAGCTGTCCTTCAATCTAGCATTTCTTCCTGGGAAATCCCATGATCAGCCTGAAGTGGATCTGTACTTACCCATTTTGGATAAACATAAAAATGTGAAAGTGTTGGCTGGATAATCTTTATAATAATTAATGAGGCCACTTCCTCAACCTTACAAAAAAATTAATTCAGTTTTCCTAGTTTGATCCCCTTGGATACTTTGGGTTACATTGGCCATTGATCATTCAAGCAATAAGAGGATAACCCACATATCTTGAGGGCACAGATGTGGGAAACCTGCTTTTAATCTAACATAGATACAAGCAATTTACCCACTAGCATTTATGGCATGTTCTAGAGTTATCCAATCATTATTGTGTCCAAAAATAGTAATGAAACAGCCTTTATATTAAACTAAACTGGATGAAGCTACAAATACATTCTAGGGCACTATCAGGGAAATAGTTTCACATAATCAGAGATTGGCCTTTATTGTTGTCACTGTTCAATCATTTCAATCCCTCTATGACCCCAAAGACAGCATTTTGACATGACTGTTAATAAAAAATTCTTTGATTTCTTACAAGGTCATGCTTGTGTTATCATTGCTGATATCTAGCCATCTTAGACATGATCTTCAAACATGTTTATGAGATGAAACATGTAATTTCTGCAAGCATTAAATTATGCTTGATTTGCAGCTTGATATTTAGCATAGCAGTAATAAGGCAGAGACTGGCCCAAGCACACTTATATCTACAGGAGAAAACTAATGTTTATTCTCAGAGGGAGAGGCATCCATCTTCATCCTATGATAGATAAATACCATCAGGAAAATATTAAACATAAATTTCTATAACTTCACTGAGGAAATCATTCTCTCAATGGAACTTTAGATTTAAATATGTGGCCTTGAGGGCAACAGAAAATGTTCTGTTTGCACTTATATCTAGGGCACATCCAGACAGTAATTTAAAGTGATTTCTTCTACTCCATGAAGCAGCACAAAAATATTGTCAGCATAATTTGCTCAGTCCTGATAGTCAGTTCTTATTTTGCCATAGCAATGAGGCTGGCAAATAGTGCTGTTTCAACAGTTACTGCAGGGCAGGATAGGGTAAAGCTACTGGTGAATATCCTGTCAAAAAGAAAATCATCCACCAATCACACTCCTTAATGTGATATGGGGATGATGGAGGGAAAGAGGAATCTTGATAGACAAACTGTTCTGGGGAGTAGGGTTGAGCTTTCCATCTCAGTGTAGAGGTCAGAGGGAATGGCTTTGAGTGCCCAAACCTAGACAAAAAGCAGATAAAAGAGCACTGAGTCAGTGCAAGAATATAACTCAGGTAAATGTCTCAGACAAGACCATCCCTCTCTTGTTCTCGCCAAGATAAGTGGGGACAGGATGCATTTAATTTTGCAAAATTCTATTACTATTACAGTAAAAGTAGCCTACTGTCAATTGACTTATGTCATTGGATTCCTAATCTGATTTATCTTGAAGGGCTAGCATTCTCATGCTTTAGCCCCCATTGTCCCCATAGATCATACACTATTCAAATCAAATCTCTGACCAGCATGAGGTGGTGTACAGTCATTAAAAAAGCACATAGCACATCAGAGTAAAAATAAAAATCTAAAAATATTTATGAAAAGTCAGAAGATATAAAAGCTATATGAGTTAAAAATAGAAAGATTTATAAGAACAATAATATACAAGAAGGGATAGGAGCATTAGCTGGAACATCACTAAATGAGGAGCATCCTGGTGGATGCAAAATAGTACTTTGTTACCCCTGTTAACGGCAAAATCAATCAGGCCAGTAAAAATTTTGGATGTTAAATGAAGTGCAATACAACAGAAACAAAGAAGCAGTACTGACATTGTGGATGACAAAAATGACTGCAACTTTCTCCTTTTCTAACAATAAATATGATGGAAAATGTGGACACAACTGTAATTTCTTCATACTGTGATCATGATTTCCTGCTCCGTGCAATTGTCCTTTCTTGCACTTTTCTTTGAAATAATAGAGTTATTGTTCCAGCATAACTGACATATCAAGTTGTGAAAAGTTAGCACGTACCCTCATAAACTGCACTCGCCCATGTTTCTCTTTTGTTATTAGCAGCTATCTCCTTTCTTCTTTTTATTCTCTCCTCCTCTGTGGAAATGTACTCTCTGAAGCAGCAGTCTCACCTTTTGTTTATATTAAAATATTGTAGTCACTATATTTATGTACTATATATTAAACAGAGATTAGATTTACTTAATCCTCCACTACTACAGCCTAAGATCTGAGAGATGCCAAAATAGCCTTCCCTTATATGAAACATTCTGGGATACCACCGGTATCATTAGAATTCCATTATAAGTTTGGTTAGATTGATGGAACTTTTGTTCCAATGACAACTAGACAGCATGAAGTTGGGAAGGCGAGATAAGATGCTCTCAAGTCTCTCAAACCATGTGGTGCTTGATTCTGAGCATTAACCCAGTCTGAAATGGTAGATCAAGCATTATTATGATTCATATCAAATTATACATATCTGGAAGTTTAAAATGATTGCCCCCCCCTCTCTCTCTCTCTCCCTCTCCCTCTCTCTCTCTCTCTCTCTCTCTCTCTCTCTCTCTCTCTCTGTGTGTGTGTATGTGTGTGTGTACACACATGTGTGCACCATGGTGGCTCAGTGGTTAGAATGCAGACTACAGGCTAACTCTGCCTACTGCCAAGAGTTCAATCCTGACCGGCTCAAGGTTGACTCAGCCTTCCATCCTTCTGAGGTCAGTAAAATGAGGGCCCAGATTGTTGGGAGCAATATGTTGTTATTTGTAAACCATTCAGAGAATGCTGTAGAACACTATGAAGCAGTATATAAGTTTAAGTGCTATTGCTAAGTATCTCAGAACTGTACTGCAAGGGAAAAAGAGATGGGAAAAACAGGAAAAAAAACCATATCCCCATAGGGCTTAAAAGATGGGTTTTCTGGTAAAAATGACAGATTTAGCCTAATTTCTATATCTGCATTTTATTTCTGCATTAACTTATTTTTGCTTTCTTTTCAATTTTTGTAGGGATTAAAAGTTGTTGTGAAGCCTTTCAAAAGGAAAGAGAGGCTTTTGGTAGGAATGGATCTCAAAAGCACAAGACTCATATTGGCTTTCACTTACTTTCAGAGATCTACAGTAACTAAGTAATTAGCGGGGCCACAGTGGCTCATATGGTTAGGATGCTGAGTCAGAAGACTATGAAAGGTTAACAGCTCAGCAGTTCTAAATCTGAGAGCATGAACTATGTGACAGAATGAGCGCCCGTCAATTTGTCCCAGCTCCTGCCAACCTAGCAATTCATAAGCATGCAAATGCAAGTAGATAAATAGATACCACTTCAGTGAGAAAATAATAGGGATTAAAGGATTCCCTATGGGTGTCCCCTGAGCAACAATAGTGTTACCAGCTAAACCTTTCAATTCGGAAACAACCTTTTAGGTGCTTCCGACATGAATGTAGTAGTAGTACTAAGTACGGTAATTTTAATTTTAATCCATAGAATTCTCTTCCCTAACTCTTTTTTTTCTCTCCAGAAAAAACTAGTTGTCAGCTTCCATATTCTCAAAAGACCTGGTGCCTAGGAGAATATGAAAGCCATCTCATGTGATGGAAACTAGAGGTCACCATCAATAGTATGAAATAGCACTGCATTTGGAAATCTTCATTTCCCTAATATTTTCCCAAAGTTTAATTCTAGCAATAAAATAAGAAATTCTCTCAAGTCAAGTGTAATTCTTTGTGGCTACATGAACACTTCCATATTATTTTCATAGCAATAGTGTGAAATGATTTGCCCTCTGCACCTTCAAAACATTTTTTTTCAAATTCCTGGTATTCTCCCATCCAAATACTAATGCTGCTTAGCTATTCAATATCAGCAATGGGAAGTTGGTGCTGTCAGCCAGAGATATGAGAGATATGGTATGTAGATATTTATCTTTATGGGCACATGACTTTTCCTACAGTCACACCGATTGGTGAAAGTGTAAAAGAATTCAACTGTCTCATGTTTATTCAGGGCATTGTTAAATTGCTACTCAATTTTCCTTAGTAATATTTAAGATGCCTTTAGATCATGGATATTTCTATCTCTCAACATTTAAATATTTTTAAAGGTCATTTTTATTTCTCTGTCTTATCCCTAAAGTATTCTCCATCCTTCCCTGTCTCCATTATTTGATCCAGGGTGAAAATAAATCTGGGATAAGGAGATAAACATATTTATTAATTCCTGCCACATTGCTAAATATATGTCAAAAGCAAATACATGATAGTGGTTTCAGCACAAGGATGCTTAAACATTTATACTTGTAGATGTATATCCAGATCAGACCTTTATGATAGACTTTATTTTCCTGGGCTCCAAGATCACTGCAGATGGGGACTGCAGCCAAGAAATTAAAAGATGCTTGCTCCTCGGGAGGAAAGCCATGGCAAATCTAGACAGCATACTAAAAAGCAGAGACATCATCCTGCCAACAAAAGCTCATATAGTCAAGGCCATGGTTTTCCCAGTTCCAATGTATGGCTGTGAAAGTTGGACCATAAGAAAGGCTGAGCACCAAAGAATTGAGGCCTTTGTATCATGGTGCTGGAGAAGACTCCTGCGAGTCCCTGTGACTGCAAGGTGTTCAAACCGGTCAGTCCTAGAGGAGATCAACCCTGACTACTGTTTAGAAGGCCAGATTCTGAAGTTGAAACTCAAATACTTTGGCCACCTAATGAGAAGGAAGGAATCACTGAAGAAGAGCCTAATGCTGGGAAAGATTGAGAGCAATAGAAGAAGGGGACAAGAGAGAATGAGGTGACTGGATGGAGTCACTGAAGCAGTAGGCATGATCTTAAATGGACTCCAGAAGATGGTAGAGGACAGGAAGGCATGGAGGAACGTTGTCCATGGGGTTGCGAAGGGTCAGACACGACTTCGCCACTAACAACAACAACAATAATACATATATCTTTCATATATACATTGATAGTCCAGCCATCTTTTCTTTTGATTACCTCGTTGGGATATGAACTTGCATATTGAAAAATCTGAACAAAATATTGCTTTGGTTTCTAAAAGAGCTAGAGAAGAGATGGAGCTTTTCAAAATAGTTTGGCTGTAGCAACTCAGACTCATGAGAATTTAGTTCATTAATTAATAACCTTGTTTAGTGAAGAAAATTGAAACTATGAAATTGATGTTAATGATCTCATCACTGAGCCTGTATTCTAGAAAAGAAAGGAAGGACAGTAGCATAATACTTAATATAATGCATAAGTAAAGAGCCATTTCTAATTTATTCCATAATCTTTATTATCAAGATATGTACATAATTTTACTCTTTAAAATCCATGCAGGTTTCAATGCTTCTTCTCTGACCAGTGGTTATTGTTTAGATTGTGGCTGATGCTTTTTATTTGTAGGGTATACAGTAGAGGGTTGACAAGAATATTCTTTCAGTGGAATATTTTTTCTTTGAGGATTTTTATCCTTCACGGGGCAACATAAAATTATTTAGTAGTCCTGGCAAACATTACCAATCTTGAATGTTAATAGAATTTGCCCAAGGGTCACTGACATTCATTGGCTAACAGGAATACAATTCTTCACACTGTATTTTATGAGCTTCATAACACAGACTAGTTTGAAAGAAAGACATTAAATTTGTCTTGTCTAAATAAAACAGGAGAAGCAACGTGCCAGCTTCACTACCAGCAATCTATGACAATCTTATTCAACCTGCCCCCTTCCAGCATATTGGGGATGTACTCCAGAATTTCAAGCCAATATGTGTCTGGTGATGGAAATTTGGTGAGCTGTAGTCCCAATATGATTGAAAGATACCTGGTTAATGAATCATGGCCAAAGACTTAAGCTCAAAATAATAAACAACAGAAAGAAAGGTTAGAAAAGTAACCACTCTTTCTCTTGTTTATTACTTTGAGCTTAGTTTTCTTAGAAAATATCTTTAAATTTACCCTAAAGCTCTGTTTCTTACATCCAAATGTATAAAGGCTAACTCAGTTTGTGGAGCAAATCTCTTTGTAACTATCACCTTCTATACCAGGGGTGTCAAACTGCCAGTCCACAGGCTGGTTGCATCATACAGAGGCTGTGCCCACACCAGCTCTGGCAATGCAAAAAAAGTCATGATACGTCGCGACACATCACATGACGTGGCGAGTTTAACACCCGTGTTCTATACACTGTCATTTGCTGAAGTACATAACAGCTCTGAAAGCAGACAATGCTGCTACAGAGCATTGAATCTTGAGGCATATATTTCCTTTATTTCATATACTTTCCCTTCATCAAACACATTGGCAATGATATAAATATAAATATTTAATTTTGCTTTTTGTATAGATCAATAGCAATGATCCTATCTGTATTTCCACTACTCAGTACATCATATTTCTGGGATTTTAGTTCAGATAGGCTCAAACTATTCATCTAGAGGACTGTTAATTTTGTGAAATTGATCAACCTCCTTTTCTCTGAAGAAAAATTAGGAGAATAATCAATAAGCAAAAGAAATGCCAATGCATTCTAGGATTGTTTGGCCCACATAGAACCAAGATGATCCTACTGATTGTGGTAAGATGTCAGTATTTTAAAATTAAATATCTGAAGTTACCTGGTTTGCAGATGAGCATTCAAAGCAGTCCCAGAAATACAGTGAATAAATAATAATAAATAATAAAACAGATCATCAAAATGACTCCATTTACTAATTAACATAGAGGAAAACTCTCTAGGATAGGGATTGGCAGTTTCTGCCAATGATCAGATGATGAGCTTTGTGACCTACCACCATCTGTACCATCACAAGTTCCACTGTTCCTTAGATTTTGATCCAGTGTGTTTCATTCTCCCATCAATAGTTGTATAAATATATTAAAGCTCAAAATGTATCTCATCCTGTTCAAATATTCCTCTAAATATAACACTCTGATTGTATTGTTGTTTGATTAAAATGCTATTTTATATTTAATAGTAATATGATCACCACCACCATCATCACAAATATATATAGTAGAAGAATAAATGTTAAACAGCAAAATTGCATTATAATGATATAGCATATTAAAACAATTTTGAAACTTATGTAAATGCTATTAATTTACAGAATTTATAATTACCTGACCTTTGACTGAATGAGTAGTGCTGTTATTTCCATGCACCTTTATTAGATTGCTCCCAACAAATACCAACTAAACAGAAGTTAGGAAAGAGTAGAACTGAGGTTCAGTTGACCTGGAATATACATGGACTTTTGCTATACTTATGCTCTAGATTTAAGAGAAATTAAGAATTAAAATTTAAAGGCTTAGAATTACTCAGATGGTTGCTATTTCCCAATCCTACATATGTACTATCCCTTGTGTGCAGACTCATAGATGTCCCATTGAATTAAGTAAGGCTTACAATAGTAATGTAAAAACAGGGAGACAGAGCTAGGACATCTAAGTTATAAGTATGGTTAAAAATATATACTTTTACCGAACTGAAAAATAAGTCAGTAGAAGATGCCTGAATGAAAGCTTCAGATATGTCCATTGAATATAATACTTGCATCTTCAATGTCACAGCAGTTCTGTCTTATTTGTTTGAGAGATACAACTTTTTCATGTGGAAAAATGAAGATTGGAAGCATTTTCTGAGTTACTATAACTTATGTATTTTAGCAAATATTATCCACTAAATGGGACCTGTTGACAGAGGAACTTCCAATCAGTGAAAATATTTGTTGTTACTCCAGTACCACCCAAAGATCTCCAAATACCTTCTCATTTTTTAAAAAGAATTTGGTGTGGGTTGCTATGGCTACCAGTATAGATGCAAACTACAAAAGATTAATTATAATTATTTTTTCCTATGACCCTTCCTCCTAATGTTCATTCCATCTAAACATATACCCATTTGAATTTATATAAGAAAATGTAAATTAGCATCCATATAAAGAAATCAGGCTTGAGAGTTTAAAGAAGATGCAACATATTATTGGAAAGGACAAATGAAAATCTTTACGCATCCTCCTCCTTGATATTTTATATTCAAGTACAAAATATGAGAAAAATCATTTGATGTAAATAGCTACATTTCTTTCTAAATGCACTGAAATGATTACCTTGATAAGGCTAAGGCTTCTTCTATGTATATTAAAAGAAAGACGATTATTCAAATAGATGCCTTGCACAAGCATTTTATCTTTGGGAAGGCAATCCAGTCTTTAATACAATGACATCATGCCATTAATAGCTTCAATTAACAAAATCAGCAGCATATAGATGCTGGGTGATAAGGAATAATGCTAGTTCAAAGTTAACCTTTCCATGAAGCTAACTCTGTAGTAAGATTGCCACCCTGTGTCCCAATAGATTGTAACACAAATGAACAATATGAAAATTAAAATTCAATTATAGCTTTGAATAAAAGGGGTCATAGGAAGGATTGAGGACAGGAAAGGAAAGAAGGACCACAAGCAACTTCTGTTTGAAAAACATTCTGGGAAAGAAGATGGTCACTTTGAACTACATAGGTGAAAACTGCAATTGTCTTTTTTTTAAATAATTAAGTATTTCTAGCCCCAGTGATTCCAACCATCTTAGTGGGCAAAGTATTACATGGACATTATTTCTGCAACTACCCAGTTATAAAGTAAGGGAAGAGAGAGGAGTTTCAGCTTTTGATATCCTATATGATCTCAATCCTGTGTTTATTTTCACTGAGTCTCAGGAGATCTGTCATATTCTATATTTGGGCAGTAGATCTTGCTACCTTTGTTAAATTGCTGCTAATATACAACTATAAAAAGACACAAAACCTTGTTAAGAACAAAACAGAAATGGCAATTGGATTGAGTTACCCTGGACAGGTCAGATTTTTATATTTCATCCTGCTTTAATAAATGATTACAAAAATAAAGGGTCAATAAGAAGGAAAAAAAAGAGAGTGAGGAATGTTAAGGAACTTGTAAAAGTATTTTATTATATGTTCCTACTTTCGCTGGCTTCTGTCCAATGACCACAGTAGGAAGCTCTTTAATTACAAGAATTAAAACCATTGCTAAGAACACAACTGCTAATCAAACTGTAAACAATATTAATGAGTTTGGCAAAGTGCCCAGAAGGTGATTTGAACTAAAAAAGCAGTGGTGCATTTTCTCCTAGGAGCTAAGAATCTAATATGGTAGCTAACTGGACTAGTTGCCAATCAGATTTCTTTGTCAGTGAGTGTTTAATTCATAAATCCTTAGCTATAAATCTCAATTTCCTCATTTGGATAAGACATAAGCTGTAGCATTCCTGAAATCAGAGGCACATTTTAGATATTCTGTCTTGCATTAAAATAGCAGCAGCAACAGCATTATTACAAAACATTAGCAGAATAAGAAAAAGACTAATTTGCAGCCATTCTTTCTCTAAAATTAGCTTTCCTTGAAAAGGGAGTTCTTTATGTGAAGGAACTAAATATGCAACATAATACCTGTTTAGTCTCTAAACTTTATTTGTTGTACATATTTATCATATTCATATGGTTGCCTATCCCACAAAAAACGTGACTATGGGCAATGTGCAGGTGCACATGAGCAGAGTCTCCAAATCTAAGACTGAGCAGAACTAGCACACAATACAAAGCTGTGCAAAGAGCAAATGTTAAGAAGGATCTTCAGTTTGATGCATTTCCAGCTGTTTTTGATCCAGCTGTTTCTTTGTTTGTTTGTTGGTGTCACATCTAGTGCCATATTGAGCATATAAGATGACATATTTCCAGCACTGGTAAACCCCCAAACTCCAAGTCTCTTAATCTTGCCAGGGTTCAGTCTTTCTGAAGTCTCTTGTTTCTCATCCAGAGATCTTCACAGCCTCCAAGTATCAGGATAAGACATCAACAGCATTGTTTAGATTACTGGGACAAGATAAATAATTGGGTATCATCAGCATACTGATGATAGCTCTTTCCCTGGTGATGGATGAGCTCACCCAGCAACTTCAAGTAGATGTTGAATAGGAGCATAACACCAAACTCTTAAGAGCTTAGGGCAAAGAAGAAACAAATATCATAGAGGGACATGAAAACCTGTCAAATTAATTCAAAGTGCAACACTTTGTGTTCAGTTCTAACAAGTTTTCATGTCCTTCTGCAATATTTATGATTTCTTTGCCCTTGGCTTCTTTATTGGATTCACATAACTAAGAGCGATAACAATGCCAAACATTCTTTGTTGAGAATCATGATCAAATGTTCAGCTACCCCATTCCTAATAGTAGCTCTTTACATGCCACTAATTAATTTATAAGAAATGCCTGATGGAGACAGATCTGTCTCCATTCAGCCACACTTTCTGTGCAACAACATTACTCAGTCTCTAAGACTCCTATTCCACAGTTAGCTGTTATATATTGTGGCTAAAACAAATTGTTAGATGTAGCCTACACAAATCTGTCCAAATTCTTTCAAAGCCATCTGTGCATGTAGCAATGAGAGCTGAAACTTTATTGTGAGTTGCCTGAAGCAGTACCTGTTTTTCTTTCTCCTTATCTACTGAGGATCAATTTCATTGCATGACCCCTGTGTTTGTGTTTTTAAAAAGGGTGTCTTTTGTGAGGGGCAGGAGTTTAGAGTGACAGGATTGCCACACAGGATACTTGAAGTCACTGCAATGCAGATGTATGCAATAATATTATAATGCATGCCTCTTTGGCATTGTTTCCTTTTTGATCATTCTGATAGCAAAGAATATAATTTTTTAACTGTTGTGCTCCACCATCTCTCTGCTTCACTTGAATATTTATGGCAATATATATTTTTCAATTTCTCTTTCAAGCTTCTTCCCAAATTAATACAATCACTACTCTGCAATATTTGCTCTTCTTACCTGATCCTAGCTTGGCTTTCTTGCTTTTTCTCTCTAAAGCTGCTTTTTCAGATCTTGCAATTGGAAGACTGGTCCATTTAAACAATTGATCAATTTAGCAGCAGCTGTCTGGGAAAGACTTCAAGGCATATCTAGGGTTCCAAATGGAACATAGTTGCTTATCACATTTTAAACTAGGTAGAATAATATCCATTGTCCCTTCTGCAAGATCTGTAAGAATTAGAAGACCAAATTACCCTATATATAAAAAATGCATTGTGCAGCTGTCTTTCTTTGTTTAGAAAAAAATTACCCAATCATTCTGCATAAGCATTAGTATTCTTTCCAACCCAATGGAAAGAGATTATGTAAAAAAAACAAAAACAAATTCAAGGCTATGTCTATCTGTCCAACAGCAGCAGGATAATTTCCCCAAAACTTAACAGAATGGGACCAAATTTGCTGTGGCAAGGGGTAAAAAGCAGCAAAAGAAATACGGCAGTTTGAAAATGGGCCTGATCATTTTCTGGAGGAAAAGGGCTGGAGGGAACCCCCCCTTCCCCGAAAATACAGTGCATCTCTGAGAGAGGTGGTTGGCAAATGGTCATCTACTTCGGTGGTCTTTCTTTATTCCACCTTACAGACCCAGAACAGATCGCCTGCAGTTCACACTGCTTTCCAATAAAAACAAACAGATGCAACACTGAAAGAGAGCAGAAATCCATACACTTAGATGCAATATGTTATTTCATTACCAGAAATAACATATTACCAGACACTTCTTATCGTCATTACTGGTAATAGAATTGGAATTTCAGAATTTTCCATCACTTCTTTTAACTAAATGGAATGTTTGAAATAAATCGTATAGAAAGGGGATCAGAGTGTGTCTCAATCAACGGGAAAGTTGTCCAAAACTTGAATAGAATGCACCAAAATTTGGGTAGAAGCCAGTCAAAGAAAATGGAGTTTCAGATTGCATCAGATCTGGCCAAGGGATGCAAAGGTGAAAAATGGTCTCAGTGCATTCCACATGGGACAGGCAGTTGCGCAGTAGCTTGGAATATTGTTGACTCTGCCTTTAACTAGGTTCTTTCCTGTCTCTTGACCTATTTGCAGGAAAGTGTGTGTATCCTCCATATGCTTCACAGTGCCCACATAAAATACAGAGAAGCAACATACCATTTCCTTCTACAGAAAAAGAAATGCAGATACTTTTTGTGTTTCTATGCAGGTAAAGGCATTGGAAAGAAATCCGAAAACCATTCTCAACATATTCCTCTTCCTGGTGTGAGAATGAAGGATAAACCCTTCCACCTGTGTTGGGATGTTGCTTGATTAGGACAATATGTGTTTGTTTCAATTAAAGGAAATGAAGATGGAATGGCAGCAATATGATATATGTTTTACATATCTACAATAGTGCTCAACAACTATACTATTTCCAGGGACATGCCACTGATTGCCTTCCTGGTGGCAGTTCTTCAAAGCTTTCTGCTACAACTCTTGCCTTTTCCTTGCCAACTGAGGTAATTGTGTGAAGGAAGGCAAGGGATATCAACTGCAAGAGTGACTGGCTCTTTTTAAACTCTATTTCCTCCGTAGTACTTAGGGTACACATCATACATGGATTTACTTCACATTCTCCTCACAAGAGTTCGAACTCAAACACTAAACTGGTTCACCTAGCATGCTAAGCTTATCTAATCTTTGAGAGGCAAGGAGCTTCCTGTGGTTATTTTCTATACAAAATTTTTTATTGTGGGTACCAATCATAAAAAAACATTTGCCCAGAACAACCTGTGAAGATTGCTCTCTACCATCCCAACCAGCTCTAGCCTCCCTGGGTGCTGTTTATTCACTCAACCCAGCTGGTGGGCACACTTGAACAAAAGACTGTCATTCCTTTTTTTAAAAAAAAATTCCCCCTACATCCAAAAATTCTTCCTTGACTCTAGTATATATTAGTGCCTGGAAGCATTCTTGGTTATAAAGTATATGAGTGATTCTAGAATCTTGCTGTGTAACATGTCAGCTCCCATTTTGTTTTCAGTTATAATGATTTCATTTAAAATCTAAATCTGGTGGGGTGCATAGCGTACTGGACACCAGTAAAAATTGTGCCCATTAGTGACACAAATAGGCATATATAATGTGGCTTAATAAGTCAGCTGTTTCTGAATTAAGATTCAAAAAGTAGTGAAGTCTGAGTATCTCTATCGTAATTGGTACATTTATATTCGGCACATTTGTTTAGATTGTGTTAACACTTTCACTGGATGTGTTATCCAGACTGAAGATCCATAATCCCTCCAGGGGGATAATTCAAGGGTAGCCAGGAAGCAGATGATATAGCAGCATCTTTGCTATAATGGTTTTGCTTTCATTTATACAGGTACATTTGGGAGATAATCAGGGCTCACAAACTCTATATGGGAGAGTCTTACTTCTTCCAATCCTGCATAATTGCTCCAATCTTAATCATGTTAGAATAGGTTTCTGGTTTTGTGCTGAAATATTGACTATTGAGGAAAGTGAATAGAAAACCTTGACTGTCTGTGGCTTTCATGTTCACTGGGTAACCATCTAATCTATTCTTAACACTAAGGCATACTCTCACTGACACGATTCATATTGTATTGTAGGTATTATAATAAATGTATCAGAATAGCCACTTGCATTTTTATTCTCTTCTTGAATCATAATTATCTGTAAATGCATCTCCAGTGCTAGCACCTTTACATCACTACAGGAACATTTTAACTCAAAATAATAAGAATTGAATCTGGGACCATTTATATTCAAAGCATGTGTGCTACCTCTAAACTACAGCCATTCTGGCAATGGTAATTTCAAAGAGATTCCAAGTGAATGTGTCTCACAAATCTGAAAATAATTTTGAAGGGGAGAATTTTATGATCTGTTTTTGCCCAGCCAGGTGACTAGTAGAAGCAAACTAACAAGTAAAAAAATGATAAATAATGAAGCTTTGTAGAAATGTAAAATTCAGTTTCATTTTCACAAAATTTGGGTTACCTTGGTGCAGAATTTTTAAATGCTTGTATCTTTGAATAAAACAAAGTTAAGTACATCTCCAAGTGTCTATGTCCCATCGCCCAGTACGCTCACACAGAGAAGGCCTCCTCAGGGTACCGTCAGCTAGGCAATGTTGGCTGGCGACCCCCAGGGGGAGGGCCTTCTCTGTGGGAGTGCCAGCCCTATGGAATCAGCTCCCCCCTGAGCTTCGGATGGCCCAAAATCTCCAATCCTTTCGCCGCGGCCTCAAAACACTCCTTTTCCACCAGGCTGACCTGGACTGACAGGCATTTTAATTAATTATATTTAGAATTTTTAATTTATTTTTAGTTTTTAATTTTAATTTATTGCACAGATGATTTTAATTTTATTTTTATCTTGATTTCTGTACTTATTATATGTTTTTGTTGTTAGCCGCCCTGATTCCTTCGAGAGATAGGGCGGGATATAAATCCCATCAATAAATAAATAATAAATAAATATAATATCTGGCTAGCTACTACCATAGAAGCATCCAGGGGAGGGGAACACCCCAAGATGGTGTCCAGAACTATGCATCCTAAGCTTGTTGCTTTTTAACATCATAGTTGCTGATGCTACCTTTATATTTTTGATATCTCTTCCCTTAGGCACCCCTGCCCTGGTAATATATGAATGATAAGGAAACATATTGCAAACCCACTAAAAGAACTCTTGGTCATGAAACCTAAAAAAAAAGTTCTGAAAGATAGAAGCAATATCATCACTATCTCACATCTCACGGCATGGATATATATTTTTTCTAGATAAGTACTTCTAGTGACAGCACATCATGTGTTTTGTAGTTCTGAGACTGTAGTAAGCATCCTTTGTGTCTTGGTAAGAAGATGCCCCGTGAGATAAAGCAAAAAGTCATAAAGGCAAGCTACAAAACCTAAGAACTGCTCCACTTAGACATTCTTTGGTGCAAACCAGGCAATCTATTGGTACTATGGAAAAAAATATACAGGCAATAGAGCAGAAAAAAGATATCTAAATCAGCTCTAAATAGAATGACTACTCCAGCACTTTCCCCATTTATTGTCTACAATTAATTGGCATTGCCCTAAAGAAATAGTAAATGTCAGTACTTATTCCAGTAAGGGTTTATTTGGGGTTGAATCAATGTTTTTTGGTACATCAACTGGATTAACATTGACATTGAAGCATTAAAACCTCATTAGATCAATTGGCTTGATCTTGCATTTGCGTATAACTGTTATGAAAATATGTAAGGTTTGGCAGAGAACTCAATAACGTGCAGTTTTCCTAAAATGTATACTTTCAATTTAGCCAAATGTGATTTATTTACAGCAGAGCTTATTCCACCTGAAATATCAATACTAGTTAGAGGAATTGGGTATGTCTAGTCTAATGAAAAAGCGGACTAGGTGTGACATGATAGCACTGCTACAATATTATTTTCCAAAGCACCAAAAGGCAAAACAAGAAACAATGGTTGGAAACTAACCAAAGAGAGAAGCAAGCTAGAACTAAGGAGAAACTTTCTAACTGTGAGGACAATTAACCAGCGGAACAGCTTGCCTTCAGAAGTTTTGGATGCTCCATCACTGGACACTTTCAGAAGAGAATGTACAACTATTTATCTGAAATGGTACAGGATCTCCTGCCCAAATAGAGGTTTGGACTAAAAGACCTCCGATGTTCCTTCCAGCTCCATTATTCTATGTTCTCTATGCTCTATGAATTAGTATTCAGATACCACAAAATCTTAATATTCCATCTTTTTTTCAGATTTTGATGATCAAACCAATATTTTTAAAAGTAGTGGCCCTTTAAAAGGTAACAGTAAAATTTGAGAAAATTTGAAAATAATTGACTTTAATGTTTTTCCTAAGTATCTATTACAAAGAAACTAAAAACACACCCAATTGGGGAAGCCATGTTAATCTTTACATTAGAAGGAACAGAGTCTCCCAATGTCTTAAAGTAGACATGTCGAACACAAGGCCCGGTGGCTGGATCCGGCCCGTGAAGTGGTTTCATGTGGCCCACAAAGCCATCCTGGAAACAGTGAGGGAATGGCCCTCACTGCCTTGGTCCTGGCCCAGGCTGGCCAGAAGTCAATGTACAATTTCGTGGTAGTCATCTATATTGAAAATATATTCTGTCTTAGCTCCACAAGGCCGTCTGGAAACAGTGAGGGACTGGCCCCTGCTGCGTCGGCACTGCCCCCTGGGCACACACTGGGGAGGTATCACCCTTTGTGAGGGAATGAAGAAATGCACCATTGCCTGGAAGTGGCCAGCACATGGCCCTCCCTACTTCAGGCAGACTAGGGGCTGGGCAGCATTGCGCTTCTCTTCAGATTCATGCCACCCGGCTCAGCCTCTTGGCACTGTGAGGAGAGCTCCCCACTGCCTGACAAAACCAGGCAGGCTGGGGGCTGGGCAGCATTGCACAGGTAACATCAACGCTCACCGCTGCTCATGGCATCCCCTCCCCCAGAGCCCACCAAGCTGGATATGTGAAGTAAGCGAGGGCCATGTGCTGACCACTTCCAGGTGATGGTGCATTTCTTCATTCCTCATGAAGGATGACACTTCTCCAGCTGCACTTCTTGCCTGTTTTTCTCCCTCATTTCAAATATTTTCTCACCACTCTGTTCGAAGGAAGGAAGGAAGGAAGGAAGGAAGGAAGGAAGGAAGGAAGGAAGGAAGGAAGGAAGGAAGGAGAGGGAGGGCCTGAGAGAAGTCCTGCCTTAGTCCTGCCCTGCTGCCCTTTCACCATCCCCTTGCCCCCTCCTCCTGGCCTATCCTGGGGGGTCTCCAATCCTATTGCTAAGGAAGCTTTGGATACAAAGCCAGGTCTCCTCACATGGAGAAGGAGTGGGCCTCCCTCTGACTTTGCCCTCATACCCACCATGAGCAACCTGGCTAAGGAGAGCAAGCACAGCAGCAGCAGCCTTGAGGAGGAGGTAAGTGCATCTGGGCGCCCGCTTGGGGAAGAGGGGCTGGGCTTAGTGCCGTGGGTGCTTGATGGCTGGGCTGGGCATTTGACCTCTGCGCCACCATCCAGCCCCACCCATGACCTGAGAGGAACAGTGAGGCTCCTCCAGTGGACCATGCCTTGGCACTTGCCCCGGTCCCACCTTCTTCTGCCAGAGACCCTCAGATCTGTCCCACTCCTGCCCAGGCTCCCATAGGCACCCTTGACACAAACAATGTAGAGCTGGCCGTGCCCACCCAGTAGGCCACATGCACTCCAGCCACGCCCACCCAGTAGGCCACGCCCACCCTGGCCACAGCCACCCGGTCCCTCGAGGGCAACTGCAATGCTGATGCGGCCCTCAGTGAAATTGAGTTTGACACCCCTGCTTTAAAGCCTATCCAGAAAACATATTCTGTAGTTCAAAAAGGTTAAATAATAATAAACTATTTGGTTTTAGATTCCACATGTCGAATTATTTATCTTGAAGAATTATTCTAAGAAAAAGAGGAATCAAATTAATCTAATTACAATACTTAACATTTGTGCAACATGCATCAAATGATCAGTATGTGTGTGTTATTTCAGGGATCCTAACAATAATTCAGTAAGGTAAGTCAGCAGGTTATATTTTAACAGCATGTTCATATGGTGACTTATAACTGTATAGTATAAAAACAGGCTGCTGAGATAAAAGTGGAAAGAAATAATAGAATAGAATAGAATAGAATAGAATAGAATAGAATAGAATAGAATAGAATAGAATAGAATAGAATAGAATAGAATAGAATAGAATCAGAGCTGGAAGGGACCTTGAAGGTCTTCTGGTCCACCCCTTGCTCAAGTAGGAGAACCCATCTCAGACAAGTGACTGTCCAGTCTCTTCTTAAAAACCTCCAGTGATGGAGCAGCCACAATTTCTGAAAGTAAGCTGTTAATTGTCCTCACTGTTAGGAACTTTCTCCTTAATTCCAGGTTGCTTCTCTCTCAGTTTCCAACCATTGTTTCTTGTCCTGCCCTCTGGTGCTTTGGAGAATAATTTGATGCCCTCTCCTTTGTGGCTGTAGTGTATGCTGTTAAGCACACACAGAAATGCCAGCGCAGCAGGGGGCTGGACAGCTCCAGGCTATAACCGCTTTGGCGGGAAAGCCTGAATAGAGCGAGTCGTTGACAGCCCCAGGCATGGTCAGCTCTGGCGGGAAGCCAGGGTTTAAATCCATTGGCCACCTGCACTGGTGGGAAGCCCAGGTTCAAATCTATTGGTCACCATTCACCTGGGCAGGTATAAGAGATGCCAGGTAAACCCCTTTTGCCCCAGCTGCATTCACGATCCAAATAAAGAAGTATTACCCAGTTCAAGTGTCCGTCTCTCTGTGCGACCATGCGACATTGCAGTGGCAGCCCCTCA
This sequence comes from Vipera ursinii, assembly GCF_947247035.1. NCBI lineage: Eukaryota > Metazoa > Chordata > Lepidosauria > Squamata > Viperidae > Vipera > Vipera ursinii. Next base: position 35,822,123 of record NC_139517.1, read on the forward strand.
AATACTGGAATACTGCTAATATGTCTCCCCTATTTCTTCTTTTCGTTAGACTAGCCAAACCCAAGTTCTGCAGCCGTTCTCCATATGTTTTAGTCTCCAGGCCTTTCATCATCTTAGTTGGATGAACAGGAAACTTAACTGAAATCAAGCATGAAAAGTTGTAGAGCATATAAACATCGTTCCAGATGCATTGGATTTGCAAATAATCCTTTGCCAACTCCTTTGCCAGCTGCTAGATTCATAGTGCCAGCAAAAGTAGTATAAGAAATATTCAGGTACATACAAAGATTTGCCTTTGCTTGGACTGTTAGCAGTTGGTATTTTTAGGAAGTTGTCTCATGCCTTTTGCAGTTTGTTCACTTTTTGTTTTTTTGGCAAATGAGAACTGAGATAATCAGACAAGTTCAGATTCCTCCACGCTTTGTCCTCTCTCTCTAGAAAAGTCTAGTCTGGAGAGAGGGGTAACTAGATGAACAGGAGCTATAGTGGTGGTGATAAGACAATGAGCACTGTTAAGAACAGACTGCAAAGAATGTCTTGCCCTGTTACCCTACAAAACATATAGTTGGCACAACTCTCTGAGTGTGTGGCCATAAAAATGTACAGAATTCTTCATTCCTTCAGTGAAACAGCTTTTTGCATCAAAGAAAGATAGGCTGCAGATGTACAACTCTTTAATGAAATAACCCTAGAAATCAGATAAACAACTGTAAAGCAATATAAGCTATTTGGGGGCATTGTCTAGTATCATAATGTAGCACAATAGTTGGAAATGCAAAAGGAAATCTGTAGAACAATAATTTGGAATGAATTTGTTTAAATCTCACCCCATTCATGGTCCTTGGCTTTTGGCACTAAAGAAAGAAAAATGAAGACAAGACAGCCAAGATCAACAACTTTATTGATTAGCCCTTGGGCCACATCAAAGTGCAAAGTTCCAGCAACAAACCGTCACCAAAACTTGATAAAAGCAATCCAAAATGGAATTTGATAAAATACAATTTAAAATGGAATTTGATAAAATACAATTTAAAATGGAATTAAAATAAAATACAATTTAAGATGAAATTGTAATAAAATACAATCTAAAATGAAATTGTAATAATGTACAATAATTTAAGATATAGATGAAATATGATAACATTATATTTCGGAGTCGCCCTTGCAATCTACCCCAATCAGTCCCACATATGCAGATCTTAACCGGATCATTTTGTTTAAATACTGTGCTACGTTAAATGTTATTTTCAAGTTCTGACCAGACATAAGGTAAGTTATTTTGATATGGAGATCCCAATGGGTCATTCATTTGGTATATAGACCAAGATACCTGACTCTCACCCTCTTATACAGACAACAGTCAAATAGGATGTGAGCCAGGTCCTCTACCTCTGCCGCTCCGCAAATGCAGAGACACTCATTGTACGGTATAGCATGAAATCTCCCATATCTGACCATTGTGTCAAGCTGTTTGAATCTCGCTCTCGTAAATATCTCCCAGTAGTTATAAGCTCTAATTTTAGATAATGCCTGAGTTGTATGAATTCCCAATTCAGCTCTAACTGCTGCAGCAGATGTTCTTGGATCTACACCCAAAATACATCTCAAGTGCTGGGACTGTGTTTGTTCTAGGACTGTGGTTGAGTAAAGACCCCAAATTTTTGCCCATACAAGAGCATTCTGGTAACCTTAGCCTTATAAACCTTGAGTAATGGAGCTAGGGACCCTGGGTAACTATCGTTCTTTAGTTTGAGCAATAAATTCAAACGGGCTTTTGCTCTAAATGTACTAAATGTACTCCATTGATGATGGCAGGCCCAAGATCCAGTCTTGGAAAAAGTTACTCCCAAATATACAAAGGTATTAACCTGCTCAATTGGTTCACCATCTAATTGCCACTTATGTCTCTGATGGTTTCTTCCAAACACCATTATTTTCGATTTAGATCTGCTAATGATTAGGGAGTTATCCTGGCAATAAGAGCTGAATCTTTTTAATAGCCTACGTAATCCTACTTGTGAGTATGATAATAAAATCATATCATCAGCATAAAGCAAGCTGTTACAGTAAGTATTTAGGATCATCGGCATGTGTACCATGGTATCTTCCATTAACCCTGGCAAGTCATTGATGTATAAATTAAATAATAATGGGGCCAGGATACACCCTTGCCTTATCCCTTTATTTGTGTGAATCCTGTTAGTCAGGGCCCCATTAACCCCATACCGCACCCTCAAACAGGTACTTGTGTAAAGGGCTTTAATCAAAGCCAGGAGTCTGGGTTCTATTTTAAGGGATGTCAATTTACTCCATAGTACTTCTCTATTTACCATATCAAATGCTGCTGTAAGGTCTATGAAAGCAGCAAACAGGGGTCTCCTCTTATAGGCATATTTGGCAATTAGATGGTTCAAGACAGCAGTTATCAATAGTAGATCTGTTTTGTCTAAAACCTGCTTGTTCTTCTGTGAAGATGTTGTTTTCCTCTACCCAGATTTCAATTCTGTTCAAAAGGTACCTAGCATATATTTTTGCTACAATATCAATCAGGCTGATGGGCCTATAATTACTAGGATCCTTTTTATTCCCTTTTTTATATATGGGGACAACTATTGCCATCTTCCACCCATCTGGTATATGGCAGATGTTATTTATGTGTGTAAAAAGAACTGCTAATACAGGGCCCCATCAGTTGGGAAATTTCTTAAATAATTCTGCTGGTAAAAAATCCTCGCCTGGGGCTTTATTGCTCTTTAAGCTTTTAATGATGGACTGTATCTCCTTTTCTGAGACTGGCCAAGGGGGGAGAGTTCTAGGATTTACCAAATCACTGTTTAAAAATAATTTATTTACCGGTTCGGTGGGGGCAAACAAGCACTGATAATAATTCTTCCAGTCTGCAGCAGAGATTGGTATGTCAAATGCAAATCTCCGTTCCTTCAGGATACCTGCTACAGAGTGCCAAAATAATACTGAATTATGACTTCTGGCAGCCAACTCAGGTTCTGACCAGATTGAAATGGCAAAATGTTTTTCTTTAATGTTATAGTTTTTTTTATATTCCCTTCTTGTGTGCAGCATCTTAGCTTGTATATGGGCAGTAGGATTTCTCTGGGCAAGCCTCATGGCTGCCTTCAATTTCTTTTTCTGTTGCTGGCAATCAGGATCAAACTAGTGAGGTCTACCCACTCGGGCTGTTTTTGTAGTAGGTTTAGCTGTTAGGTGTTTCTTCAGTATGTTACAAAGGTTGGAGAATGCATTGAAGGCTGACATCCAGTCAGTAGTAGATGACTGTATTGTTCTAGCCCACTTAGTAGCATTCTCTGTTTTAAGGCATTCTGATATTGCCTTAGTATCAACTTTGGCCCAAATTAACCTTTTATTTTGGGTCACCTCTACCTTTTTGGTGAGCCATCTGTCAGCCATGTTATATGGTCTTAAATCTGAGCAGCCTCGCAATGTCACACTTACAGGCTGATGGTCGCTATTGTCGCTAAGGTGTACTGTGACCTCTGAGAAGAGGTCAGCCTTATCTCTAGACACACAAAAGAGATCCAGTACACTACTTGAATTGGCTGAGTGGTATGTATAAGGGTATGTATAATTCTTGTCCTTACCTCCCAAAATTTGGAGATTACCCTTAAAAATTAAGGAGACAGCCAAGATGAATTTGTATTATATTTCTTCTAAATTGGGATTACAAGAAAAAGAAGGATTTGGTTTCTGGTCAGGTTGTCTTCCTTAGGGCTGGGAATGATGAAAGAATTTGATCTTTGAATGTTCCTGGGTGAATTGACCCAACTGGATCTCTGACTAATGTGCAAATCAAAATATAATTATCCTTTGTATTTTACACTTCTATGAATATTTGCAATTCAGTTCCAAGCACAGCTGAATTTTAAAATATGCATTTACAGATAAAATAATCAAGAAGTGTACATTTTATAAGCAGTCGTATTTGAAACCACATTTAAATGTTTCTATGTAGATCAGGTTATAAAACGGATTACCTGTATGAATAAATATGTGCAGAATGGACACAAATAAATAACAGATTGGTCTATTTATCCCATCTTGGTAGCAGTTCTTTTCATCCTATGTTTGTTGCAATAGATATTTGTTTGTTTTCTTTTATTGGCTGCGGTGAGGGCAGAGAACTGCAGTTTTTAGCTTTTGGCAATACATCTATTACTTATTATGCTCCAGAAGATCTCAGACTTGGAAGAAGAAAATCAACAACCAATTAGAAGAGAAACTGGAAACAGACCAGAGTTACCAAAGCATTTCTGGGATCTAAAGCGAACGGAGAAAAAACAACACCACTCCTATAGAGAAGATGGGGAATATGCCAAGGAAAAGACCATTCTCTAAACTCTCGGTTCATACTGGCTGGAGTTGAAAGGAAATGTTATTTTTCCTTCACTATCTCAAGGGTAAAGTGTATTTATTTTCACTTTATTTATTTGACTACATAGAAAAGCCTTTATCTTCCAACAAATTACCATTTTTCGACAGTCCTTTTCTGTACATACAACACAAGTCCAATAAATTCTAAATATTATTTTTCCCCACAAATGAAGGCAAAAATTTGCCTTGTCATAAAAAGCTGGAGTTTTTATTTAGTCTAGAATGAGAATATTTGAAAGCAGATCAGGTAAACACCTTTCCAATTTGCTGAAATATTAGAGAGAGGAGGAAGTACAACACAATCAGATTTTTCAAAATTCTATTATTATAACCAATCTTAATAAAAGTAATTTTGGCCTTCATATGAAATTGATGTACTAATCTAGTCTACCCAGAGGGACTAACATTATTTTTCTCACCCTTATTTATTGAGCATAAATGCTCATATAGAAGAATATAATCTTGTTAAGCAATCCAAGAAATTTGCTCCTTACGGTCAGCAGCAAAAGGAGATTGACTTCTGGACTAGAAGATTTGGATTTAATTATTGGTATGGTTCCTAGACATAACAGGGTCAAAGGCAAGCTATTCTGTTGAGGATAAGAATAAAATAACACACATTTCTATCTTTTCAATAGGCTATAGTTGGACTGGTTTGCCATTGAATTTTATTTCAGCTTGCCAATGAAACAACCTATGCTGCTTTTCAGGTTCATACCCTAACATATCCTGTACTGGGTAGACTGTGTATACAGCTCACATCTTTCCTATCTACCAGCCTGTGTTGCCTGAAATAACCACCTCATTTCTTGTAATGATAGTATCACTTTTGTATGCAGGATCCTTACTTTCTGAATTGCTTGTTTCTTTTATATTGGTTTTCTACTTGCAGGAAGATTTTTGAAAAAGTATCATGGAGTAATTCAGATATGGTCCTATCCAGTGCTTTTTTTGTAAAAGAAAAAAGGTGCCGGAAGTCACACATGTCATACAACCCGCCTTGCCTACCCTACAAGGTTCCATCCAAAACAGGTGCTGGAGTGTTCTATGAGACAAAAAGCCCTGGTCCTATCCAAAATGAAATCTGATATCTTGTGTTTCGTTTTGAGAACCAATTTGATGTGATGATTAAAGACACGGGGCTAGAAACAGAGACACTGTGAGTTCTGACTAGGCATGAAAGGCAGCTGGTGGCTTTAGACCTGTCCACTCCCTCTCAGCCTTAAGAAAAAGAAAATGACAAACCAGTTCCAAAAACATTGCCAAGAAAACTTCATAGTCTACAAGTAGTCACCAGAAGTCTAGACTGATTTGAAGGCAGACATAAAGCATCTTTTTATTGTCTTAGATTTAATTATTCTTGTTCTGCAAGTGGAGCTCAGGTTTCTGCTTCTGTTGTTCTTCAAAAATAGGAGAATCAACGTCCATATTACAAAACATAATTTTGATAGAAAAATAAATAGAGCTCATGTAAACTAATATCAAATGTAGTAAAGTAGCAGAGATATAGCAAAACTGTTTTCCCTTCCCATTCAGTATAGTCAGAGAATGAAAAAGCTTCTATATGGGCAAATGTTAATTAAGAATGCTCAATCCATTGAAATACTTCTTATCCCCCAACCAGTTTGGTTAATAATTGCATACTTCAGGGGGAAGCAAATTTTGGCATCTAAAAGCAGTACTTTTTCTCCCGACTGTTGAGAGAAGTAAAAGATGGGGCAATTAAAACAATTCTATTAAAATAACCCTGAAATAGTGCTATTATCATAGAAGAAATAAGACAATCTTCTCCTCCTCCTCCACAAAGTGGGACTGTGGTGCAGAGGATTTTTTTTTAATAGTAGTGGGTATGGAAATGTGTTGGGGGCCACAGGCCATAGGCTTCCCTTTCTAGGCTGCATGAAGTAAATCCTGTGCAAAGTAATATGCACAGAATGACAAAATAAATGTTTTCATTTATTAGAAAGTTTTTTATAGTGTTGTGTTAGTTACCACAATGGCAAGAAAGCACATTATATATTTCATACATGAAGCTTTATTAATTTGGTCCCATATTGGTCATGTAAACAAAAAAGTGCAGATATTCAGTAAGAAAATAGATTTTGCGCTAGCTTCCAAGAAAAAAAAGGGAAAATAGAATAAAAAAGAACAAATTGTAATGGGAAAGGTCCTAAAGATCTACCTGCCCCATCTTTTTATCTTCAAGTCCTACTCAAAACACATTTCTGATTGACTTTTCTCTTCCCCACATGCATTACAATGGTTTGCATAAATATGGATATTTACCTTGATATCCAGATTTAGAACAAAAAGCTCACGTATTTACAATAATAAGTAAGTGAAGTGGAATCGTCATGATCATCCTTCGAAAAGGAAAGTCCTCTCTCTCCTTGATGGGCTGTCTGATGACATGTCTCATTTTGAAACTGGGCTCTGATTTGGACTAACCGTAACACCAGTTCTAAGATCAAGAATAGTAAATTGGATTGCCCAAAGAAACAGAGCCATCTTGACAGGTGACAGAGCGAGCAGGAATATTGTTACCCTGTTCAACCTTTTTCTCTTATGATTGAGACATAATTTATTTTCTTAAATTATACTTACTGATCCCCAATCTTTATGTATAGATAGAAGCCAGCATGTAGAAATTATGATGCAGAAATATCCTATTTTGTGATAATCCATCTCCTGTTTTTCAGCAAACTGTAAATAGCAAGTGAGTATCAAAGTGTAGGAGGAAAGGGGAACTGTGAGAGTGTGTTGGAGGCTACATCTCTTATTTTGACTCCTATGATATAATCTCCACTTTTAAGTTATCTGCAGTACACAGAAACACGGTTGAGACAGCTGTTTCTCTGACTGGCTTCTGAAGATTGTGGTGAGCACTTCTGCGTATGTTGCCTCAGGACAAATGATTATCCATATATGTATTGCATGGAATAAACATCTTACACTATAATCTATATTCCAGGGAAGTATAATTCTTTTGGTCCATTTGTTGATTCATCAGTTGTGTTGCTTGTCAGTGTAGTGTCAATCTGCAGAACACATAATGAGAATTGCAGTAGTCTGGTAGTTTAATAACTAGGAAGAAAATCAAGGGAAGAAGGCAGAGTTCCCATCTCAGGGGCCCCACTCTTCTTTTTTGAAAAAGAGAAGGGGCAGGAGTTTGCAAAAGAAATCTAAGGTTTTATTCAGTAAAACACATGATAGTTTAAAGGAGAAGGTGTGTTTGGACATTGATGGCCAAATCTGGTTTCTAGATAAGAGCCTTGGTGTGCTAGACCCCAGTTAAATACCTAGATTATTTAATTTATGATTTATTTGAAACATTGCAACTAAAAAGGATTTTCTTATTGAATTCACAAAATAATATCTCTTATAATTTTCATAATAAAAAGTACAAAAGAACATTTTGATTGGGTAAGAAGATGTCATCTGTCCAGTACATCATAAAAATTAAAATATACAGTAATGTGTGAGCATTTGGGATTAAAAAGAGCATTGCATTCTGAATAAAAGCAAAAGAAACATTTGCAAAGGAAAAATGTCAGAATGGGTAAGATACAGTCTCAGAGTTTTCCAAGGTTGGGCTTGAATACTTGCTTTGTTCATGGAGGTTTGAGAACAGCTGAAAATGAAACTTTTATCTATAATATAATTTAATGCTTTTCTGCCAATCCTGGTTTCTAAAAGGGAGACTTTTCTTGAAGGTAAAGGCTTATGGCAGATCATTAGCAATTCATCTGAAAAAGACATATCTAAAATACCAGAAAACCCATGTCGGTACAGTGCAATAGTACTACAAAAACTATATTGCAAGTGTTAGAAAGACCATACTGTATGGCCTTCAGCATACAACTAAAATCTAAAAAATCCTAAGCTTTTGCACATGCCAGAGGTACTCCTCAATTCTAAATATCACTGGAAGTAGGAACTCACAAGCAAGCTGTGTTATATCGAAGTGGATGCCAAAGCTGTTGCACTAGGATTCTAACAAATGAGCAGAAAACGAATCTGCATATAGTGATACCATGAAAGGTAAAAGGTTGGTTTATTGTCCATTTTTTCTCATTAAGATGTATGGTTAGTACAGTGAGCTCTAATCTTCTTGTTAATTTCAAGCAGGTGGGGCTTCAGTTCTAACTTCTAAACAAGAATTAAAGTGATCTGCATCAAAGCATTTGCTCACTTCCCTGAATTTATTTCTATTTCAACATGACAGCTTAATTAAAACCCAGGCAGACAGGATGCAACTTTCTCAGCATGTGACATTTGCCATGATTGCATTGCCAGAAAAGAAAGAAATTAAGCTTCGGATAACTTATTATAGTACTGGAGCTGTGGAACTGGATGGAGAATTTTTAAACCAATTCTCCACATTCAGATGATAAGGAAAACATTCACTTGTTTTATTCTCTTAGCTGTTTGCAATTGTCCCATTCTCTGAGGCTGTATAATTTCAGAATATGTTTAGCTTTTGGGATTTAGGATTTGAAAACTGACATTTTAATGTTTTAAAATTTGAATTAAAGAACTATGTATAATAAGATTTTTTGCAGTCTACTATACATTAAGGTTTGTGAGATGGGATCAGACTTTTGGTCTTAAACAGTATAAAATGCAGGTATTTTCATTTTGTATCTTATATGCAGCACACACTATGATTTGCTTTTCTGTTTACAATGGTTTACTGCAGTGCTTCCCAGACCTTGTATAAATTATCCAACATTGGATAAAAGTGATTTTCTTTGAGTAATGATACATGAACCCATTACCCAATTACAAGGGCATTTAAATCGAGTTACATAGGGTTAAAAAGACTTTCTGATGAGTGGTTTTGGGTAATGAAGAAAAAAGTTTGGGAAGCACTGGTTTATTAGTTACATTTTAGGAAAAATTTATGGTGTTCACAAAAAACAGACAATTTAAAGATAATGAAGAAATTAAAAATATTTGATAACTGCTTTGGTACCATCATAATACAATATTGATAATCTAATATACAATATATTTTATACTGTTGGAATAATATAAATACAGTAATAAAATACAAAAGCTAACTGAAATTTCCTAGGTGACTTCTACGTCCATTCAGTTCTAATATAGTGCTTATATTAGAACTGCTGAGATATTCACTGTCCCTTTGGACTGAACACTTAGAGTAATTAGGATAGAAATAGACTTGTGCTGTTTTGCATTGCTTAATTTCCATCTTTTTCTCATAAGTATTCACCAAAATGGCTTCAAAACATTTTGGCACTGTTGCTAAATTATTTAATGTCTGAACAGATGCCTGTATAAATGATGCCTGTGAATGACAAGACTTTCGTGCATGTCTCCTACACTTTCAGTCTTCACACATACCCACAAAGATCTGGACAGATGTGCAGCCAAGAATTAACCAGAGTAACTGGACCTCTGAAAGTGGGTACAAGTTAAATCTCTCTACATTTTGACTTAAATTTGATATTTCCAGGACTAATTCATTTACAACAGACATGTCAAACACAAGGCCCGGGGGCCAGATCCGGCCCGTGAAGTGGTTTCATGTGGCCCGCAAAACCATCCTGGAAACAGTGAGGCAACGGCCCCCACTGCCTTGGCCCTGGCCCAGAGACCCTCCTTCTGCCAGAGACCCTCAGATCTGTCCCACTCCTGCCCAGGCCCCCATAGGCACCCTTGATGCGAAGGATGTAGAGCTGGCTATGCCCACCCAGTAGGCCACACCCACTCTAGCCATGCCCACCCAGTAGGCCACGCCCACCCAGGCCACACCCACCCGGCCCCCTGAGGGCAATCGCAATGCTGATGTGGCCCTCAATGAAATTGAGTTTGACACCCCTGATTTACAACATTGAGATGGAAAAGTAATAATGGAGAATATGATACAATTTAACATAGGAAATACAGTAAATATTCATTCTGCAAACTGTAATTTACTGTTCTCTTGGTGGGGGAAAATTCTCCAGAATCTGATACCTGTGGAAGTATCAGAGTGACAGAGAATATAGGTCTCAAAATTGTCCTTGGACATCTACAGAGCTGTCACAATGGGGAAGCTCATTTTAAAGCAACTATGTATCCTATAGAGATTATATTTCCACCTCTTGACTCTAAGAACCTGTCTCAGATATTCTAAATGTAATGTATTGGCTTGAATCCTGGGTTAATTTCACATGTATTTGTTAACTGCTGCTCCTTATTGTATCTTTGTTTCATTGAAAAAATGTTTATGGGTGGTGAAGCAATATGTTAGTCTACCTAAATGGACCTGGCTAGAAGGTGGACCAGCCTTTCTTTTTTATGGCAAAGTAAGGCTGGTGGAGACATTTGTATTGATACGTTCAGAAATAGTTTTCTTTGATATCATCTTTTTTCCCCGCCCCCCCTTATTTCTTGCCTGCAGAGAAAATTAGACTAAGATATGGAGGGGGGGGAATGTTTTCAAATTTTTGAGGACTTTTGAAAAGTAATCTTTTTCTAACTTATGCACATAGAGATGCACATATTTTTATTTATTTATTAAATTTTGAAACTGACTATTTCTCTCACAGAGGGACTCTAGGTGGTATACAATAAAATATTAAATGATAAAACCAGTATGTGACAGATAAGATTTTTAAAAGGCAAGGATGATTAAAACAATGTTAAAATTAATTAAAAGTTGAAGGGAGGCCTTCAGGAGATCCATGGTTGTGTGTGTTCCCCACGGGATGCACCACATTCACATGTATAAACAGTATACACTATATTTCATAATTCCATAAAATTGCTATTGGAGGTTATTGGCTGTCATTGCAAAATGGATTATTTCCTCTAGATGTTTAAGGACAATGTTAACCTCCTATATCCAAAGCAGCATATGCTAATGGGGCAATAAAGAGAAGGCGATTAATTGGATGAGTCATTTCATTAACAGAACTGGGTGAATCACTCAGCAGCAAATGATCTGCCGTGTTTCTCCTTTGCTGTAAACAGGTTGCACTCACAATGGATAAATTCCTCACCCAAAAATTGCTCTGCTAAAATCCTCAGGTTTACTGGTAGCAGATAAAAATCTGGTTCTGGGCAACAATAATTCTAAGTACTAATATGCCGGAAGATAAATAGATTGAAGAGAAAGCTAGCCTAGAATCAGTCTCCTCAAAATGAAGTACACAGAATTACAGAATAACAGAATTGAAAGGGGCCTTGGAGGTCTTCTAGTCCAACCCCCTGCTCAAGCAGGAGACCTATACCATTCTAGACAAGTGGCTGTCTAGTGTCTTCTTAAATGCTTCAAGTGATGGAGCACCCACAACTTCTGAAGGCAAGCCATTCCACTGGTTAATTGTTCTCGCTGCTAGGAAATTTCTCCTTAATTCTAGGTTGCTTCTTTCCCTGGTTAGTTTCAATCTATTGTTTCTTGTCTTGTCTTCTGGTGCTTTGGAGAATAGCTTGACTCCCTCTTCTTTGTGGCAGCCTCTCAAATACTGGAACATTGCTATCATGTTGCCTATTATGTCGTGGGCTCTGATGAGCAGGAATGAGAACACGCAGATGAGTACAGACAAACTCATACTTTATTTAAGCAGAAACTGTACTGAGGATTTGGAGTCACCCTGCTACAGTATATAGCCAGGCCCTCTGGAAGCAACCAATCAGATTGTACCCGAGTTTGCCACCCAAAGTTGACCAATTGCAGGACTGGAGATGTCCTGTCTGGGTTGCTGGAGAACCATTAATTCTCCAGCAATGCATGTGGTGATATTCCAAAAGCCCAGTATATAACACCCCTCCCTCCTAAGATCAGGCTATAATACCCTTGACGACTGTCAAAGGCCCAAAAACTAACATAATATTAAACAATAATAAATGTGATGTTTTGTTAAGCCAAGGTAGTTAGAAGTCATTACGCAACCTTCTCAGACGTGCCTTGTAGAGTGGACTACAAAGAAATTAAAGAATAATATGTCAGTGCAATATACTACAAAGAGATAAAACAACATCTCAGTGAGCATGCCTTACAGCAGTTACATTTTATCCCCAATTTCTGTAGGTAGTGGCATAATGTCATACAATTACACATCACTTTATTTTACAACATAGTCTTTAAGATATGCTGGGGGTTTATGTGGTCTGGAGGAATGCCTTGGGGTTCCAGTCACTTTGTGGTCTACCAGCTTACCCAGTGGGCTGGGTAGACCCATGTCCCCTTGTGCTCCTGTGTCCAGGGGAGTTGAATTGCTCTGGCTGCCCTCTCCCGGTGGGCTCAACCCAGAATCTGATTGTTTAGCAGAGTAGGCACAACGGTCGCTGAAATTTGGCTGCTTTGCCTGGTCAGGGGTTCCATGTTGCACTTCTGAGCTGCCATGTTCCTCTTCTAGATCAAGTTCCACTGAGAAAGGAAAACCCTGGTGGTACTAGTGTAAGCTGGCTTGGATGCCAGCTTGAGGACCTTGGGAGGGACTTGTACCATAGTCCTCACTTAGTGACCGCTCTGGGAATCTTTTTCTAAGTTGGTCAATATACCTTCTGACCAGTCACCCTCCCTCCAACCCCACTTTGTAAGATAGGGGTCTGGATTCTTTGACCACCTGACCAGGAACCCATAAGTTTCCAGGTCCATAGTTCCTGGCCCAAACCCAATCACCTGATTGCAGCCCCCTCAGGGGTTTTGGTTTAGAGGCTTTGGATGCCACTCTGTCTGGATGCAACCTGTCCAGTTTAGTAATTAATTGCCTTCCCCAATGAAGCTCAGCAGGACTCTTTTCTGTGGCTGTGCAGGGTGTAGTGTGTTGACAGAGCAAGAAATCTGCCAGTCTATGATGCCAGTCACCTGTGATGAGCGCCTCCTTTGTTGCCCTCACCATGCATTTGGCTTGTCCATTTGTAGAAGGGTGAAATGGTGCAGACATATGATGAGACATATGATGAGGTTAGCTCTGAGAAAAGCCTGAAACTCAGCAGCAGTGAATTGAGCCCCATTATCAGAAACCAAAACATCAGGCAACCCATGTGTTGCAAAGAGTTTTCTCAGCACCTGGATGGTCCTAGCAGTAGTCATATTAGGGACTGGAACTACCTCCAGCCATTTTGAGTGGCTATCCACTATTATCATAAAAAGCTGTCCTTGAAAGGGCCCAGCATAGTCTATATGAACCCTAGACCAGGGAGTATGTGTTTCTTTCCATCTATGAACTGGGGTCTGAGGCATTTCAGGCCTAGACCTCTGACAGGTATAGCAACCATGGACTTGATCCTCCACAGCCTTATCCAGGCCAGGCCACCAAAGGTATCTTCTAGCCAAAGCTTTCATCCGTACAATGCCTGGATGGCCTTCATGTAAGGAATGTAAGACTCTGTCCCTCAATGATGTGGGAATAATAACTCTGTTGCCCCATAATATGCAGCCCTTATGTGCAGACAATTATTGTCTCCTGACAAAATAACTTTGGAACTCAGGGCCTGGACTTTTTTCCAACCAGCCTGTGTGTAACCATGACAATATTCTGCTCAGAATTTCATCTGTAGCAGTCTCAGCAGCAATATCCCCAGCATGGAGGGGAAACTCAGGTAAATCCTGAATAGATAATATTTTAGCAGCAGGAGCTGGATCAGGATCCATTAGTGGCAGTGGTAGTCTGCTGAGGCCATCTGCATGGCCCATTTTCTTTCCAGGTTTGTGAACTAACTTAAATTTGTATGCAGCCAAAAATATAGACCATCTCAGCATTCTTGGAGACAGTATGTGGGGAGTTTGCTTATCTGTGGTGAATAGGCCCCAAAGGGGGTTGTGGTCAGTGAAGACAGTGAAATCCCTGCCATATAAATAATCATGAAATTTTTTGACTCCAGCCACTATGGCTAAGGCTTCTTTATCGATCTGTGCATAATTACGCTCAGCAGCAGATAAGGTTCTAGAATAGAATGCAATAGGAACTTGTTTCCCATTCTTCTCTATGTGGCTTAAGACTGCCCCCACCCCGTAGGGAGATGCATCACATGCAAGACATACAGGTTTAGACTCAATGTAATGAGTTACAGTGGACTTTTCTGAAAGAAGGGCCTTTAGATCCTGGAAACTTTTTTCATGTAATTCAGTCCACTTCCAATGGGCTTTTTTATCAAGTAACCTGTGGAGAGGCTCAGCTATTGCAGCCTTATGAGGTAGAAATGTGTGATAAAAATTCAGGAGGCCCAAAAATGCTTGCAGCTCTGCTTTTGATTGTGGCCTAGGAGCCATTTTGATGGCCTTAACTTTTGACTCAGCGGGGTGAATCCCAATACGGAAACCTAAGAATTCCGTTGAAGAAACCCCAATACTACATTTGTTTTTCTTTAACTTGAGGCCCACATCGCGTAGCCTTTGTAACACAGCCCTGAGCCTCTTGGCCAATACTTCTGGGGATTCCCCGGCAATGAGAACATCATCAAAATAAGGAGAGACACCCTGAATTCCTTTAAGTGTGCGCTCCATAATTCCTTGGAAAATGCCCAGTGCAACACTAACTCCAAATTGCAAGTGTTTGACTTTGAATGCTCCTCTATGAGTCACTATAGTTTGAGCCGCAGCTGTGGCCTCGTCTACCGGCAGCTGCTGATACGCCTGCGCTAAATCAAGTTTAGCAAAAATGGTTCCCCCTTGCAAAGAGGTTAAAATATGGCTGACTATCGGGACCAGGTATGCATGTTGATTTAAGGCTTTATTTAACGTGCATTTGTAGTCTGCACAAATGTGAACCTCCCCGTTGGGTTTTAGTGGGGTGACAATAGGAGCTTCCCACCCACCCCATCAACAGGCTGCAATACCCCTTGCTCTACTAACTTATCGATTTCAGAATCGATTTTGTGTTTTAAGGTGAAAGGAACTCTAATTGGAACGTTAGGATCTAATTTAAAAGAGATGAGTGGCCCAGTATAAGTTCCTAGTTTTGACTCGAAAACATCTGCAAATTCCTCACAAACAGCATTGAGGTCTGCTGTCTGTGTCTGGTTAATGCCTGTTGTTTGAATGCCCAAAGCCTCAAACCAATCAAGTCCTATAAGACTTGTTCTTGGGCCCTCTACTACTATGACATCCAGGTGCCCCAAAAACCCTTTAAATTTCACCAATAAGGTGAAATGTGAGATTTGGTCTGGCAAATAATCTCTGCTGCAAGGTTCTGTCTCTCAGTCCACAGACGAGTCAGTCTCTCAGGCGCTCCTCTAAATTGGAAAATTTGCAGAGACATGCAGCCTGCCTTAGGCCTGCGATAAACTCAGATGCTGTCTCACCAGGAAGCTGCACTCGTTGGTCAAATTTAAACCACCATGCCATCTCCGACATTTTTGGCTGGAAATGCCCAGTCAGCTTCTTCTTCAGGTCAGCAAAGATACTGCTTCGATGGGCATTGGCGCAAAGAGGTTTTCAGCTAGATTGAAAGTCGCTGACCCACATACACCCAGCAATGTCGCAGCTTTTAGGCCTTCCTCGGCTATGTGGTTAGCTTGTAGATAATTTTTTACCTGTGAGAGGTAAGACGGCCAATCTTCTGGATGTTTGATGTCGAATTCTCTGAGTTTGCCAAACTTTGGCATTTTTCCTCAATTCCTGCGCTGTTGTTGAATCCTGCTTCTAGTCTCAGGGAACGCTTCCTTTGAGCACGTGGCCGGTAGCATAGTTTACTAGCTGGCTAGAGAGAGGGGGGGGAAGATGCCTCTTCCCTCCAGCAAGTATTGCTGTCCCCTCATGACTTCAGCCCTCAGGCAGAGAAGCAGAATCCCATCCTCATTGCCACTATTATGTCGTGGGCTCTGATGAGCAGGAATGAGAACACGCAGATGAGTACAGACAAACTCATACTTTATTTAAGCAGAAACTGTACTGAGGATTTGGAGTCACCCTGCCACGGTATATAGCCAGGCCCTCTGGAAGCAACCAATCAGATTGTACCTATGTTTGCCACCCAAAGTTGACCAATTGCAGGACTGGAGATGTCCTGTCTGGTTGCTGAAGAACTGTTAGTTCTCCAGCAACGCACATGGTGATATTCCAAAAGCCCAGTACATAACATCACCCCTAGTCCTTCTTTTCTCTAGATTAGCCATACCTAATTCCTGCAACTTTTCTTCAGATATTTTAGTCTCCAGCCCCTAATCACCTTCTTGCTCTTTTTTGCTCTCTTTCCAGAGTCTCAACGTCTGTTTTATAATGTGATTAAAACTGAATGCAGTATTCTAAGTATGATCTTACTAAGGCTTTATAAAGTGGTATTAATACTTATATGATCTTGATCTTGATTCTATCCCTCTCTTAATGCTAGGATAGCATTGGCTATTTTGTCTGCTGCTGCAGACTGCTGGCTCATATTTAAGTGATTGTCCACTAGACTTCAAGATCCCTCTCACAGTTACTGCTATTGAGCTAGTTTTCATCTAATCTTTATCTGTACATTTGGTTTTTCTTGCTTAAGTGTAAAACCTTACTTTTCTCTACATTAATTTCATTTTGTTTGATAGGGTCCAGTGTTCAAGTTTGTCAAGATCAGTCTGGATCTTGAGCCTATCTTCTGGGGTGTTGGCTATTCTTGCCAGTTTAGCATCATCTGCAAATTTGATGAATTCCCCTTCTAGAAATCTGCTTTATGCTGAGTGAGAACATTGCTTTGTATACCATTGCCAGTGCATGACTAATAGTGCTCTTCAGGAATTAAAATAGAAATCTTTTCCAACATTGAGGATTGCTAGGCACTGAATCTTGTGCATTTAAACTTTAGGAGAAACAGTATATGTACAAATTTATCTATGCTAATTCTCTTCTTCAGTCCTATAGCCTAGTCATAAGTTTATGACTTTATATACTGCTTATATTGCGCTTACAATTAAAACTATTTTAAGGAGTAGTTAATGTTCAGAATATAGTTGTTCCAAATATGTTGATTACAAGCCCTGAAAAATAATCATATCATTTTTTGAGGAATCCTAATTTTGTGAGTTCGCATTATCTCTAGATTTTTTAATAGGGTAGGAATCTTTCATACAGTCAAAAGTAAAATGATTCATACTAACATATCTGTTCCCAATTCTGTCTCATGGAGTGACAAGAGTCATATAGTAATGAAACTCCTTTGACAATTAATCTTCTGGGTGTTTTATTTTATTTATTAATATAATAATATGTTAAACTGTATTAACAAGAGGTTTAGAATGCATATTCTGTATCCCTTGTTCTGAGAATTTAAAACATGCATATAGAAACTTCAACCATAATCAAAACAATAATAAATTGGAACATAGTTAGAAACCAAATAGAGGAACTGTTGGGACTCCCATTGTGCAGATCATTGTTCTTTTGACAGAATAAGAATCATTTGGGGGAAATCACAAAAAGTATTTAAAAGCTTTAAATTGCCTGCCCATAAGTAAGGATTATATCTGAAAGGTTATTTTGCATGTCTGAACATATGTAATCCTAAGTAACTCAAAGAGTAATCTGAATAACACAAACCATGATTAAACCTTTGAGTCCTTGACCATAAATACTGGTTAGTCTATACAGTATGTCAAGAAAGAGTTTCCTGGACATAACATTATTACCATTTTAATAAGCACTTGGATTCATTCTTCCAAAATTAGAGGATAGGCAGACACTAAAAATTGCTTCCGAATATTTCATACGGTTCTACCTCAGTTAGATGGAAACTGGGCTAATAAATTAAATTGAACAATTACATTAAATGTACTAAAGCTGAGTGAGCTGCTTATTTTCATGTCAATGTCAAATGTATTATATTTTCATTTATTCTGCAATTGACCTAGTCAAGTTTCATATTTTAACTCTTTGGAAATTGACAACGCTTGGATTTTGGATAGATTCAGTTGATTGACTATGGAAACACATATACCCAAAGGATAGTAAATCCAGTAAGTTAACTCCTGTCATGGAATAGATGGTCCCCGTGTGTTCCATTATTCATGCTCTGAAATTTGATGCTGTGTTTAGGATTGATGACTTACAGTTACAGATCCAGTAAATTTAGAAGATTTAATGTGCTTAGAGAATACCCAAAGCTCCATTTTTTTTACATCTCCTTATGTAGGATTGAGCATTGTTAGAGTTAAGTATTTTTTTTTCAAAAATGTTTCACCACACTATCTCTATATACTTTGATCTACTGGTTTTAAAACAATTCTCAGTCTGATTTCCTGTTCCAAGTAGTAATTAATCAAGACTGTAATATTTCTGAACTAAGGAAACCTTTGGAAAATAATTAGGGATCCAGCAATATTAAAAAAGGGATTTTTTTTCTTATAGTCATGCAACCACTTATACATTCCTTAGTGAAGCACACATGCCTTCTACCTCCTTTGCTTTCTAACTAGTCCAATGACTAAATTGTTGGGATTCTACCAATAATGTATATTAGCTTGCAAAATAATATTTGGATTAGTGTTGCTGGCTTACAGATGATAACATGACTGTGCTTGAGGTAAACTGGGCGTTGTGTGTTTTATGCATGCTGGACAAAATGTACCTAAAATGATTGGTACTGTTTAATCATTTCCAAATAAGTTTGTATAGTGCACAAATAAAAATAAGGTTTGTTTACACCTTTTTTTATTATTTGAAAAAAAAATTATATGAGACTTAATTGAACAAAGCCATGGTACATTAGTTATACATTATCTATTGGCCCATCTGATGGTAACCATGACAAATGGAAAATTGTGACTTGGAATGTGAGTTTGAATGATGAAGAATATGAATTAGCAAATGGAATGAAAGAAAGAGAAATAGATGTGGCTATGAAACTAAAAGAAATGGCAAAATGTAATGAATCTGTTCTGGTGGAATGGACTTGAAGATTCCATACAGGAAAATGATACAGGTTTAGTGATGAATGAAAGGGCTAAAATGATTTTCAGAAAATATAAATTGTGCCGTCTAGGCTGTGGGTGTGTATGAAAGAAAAAAGCCATAGGTGAGTGGCAGTTGTATGGTACACTCCAGTGAATTTGCTAATGGAAGAAGAAAGGATGGATTTGGGGGGAAATTGTGCAATGTTCTGAATGAATGAAATCTAGGCTAAAAAGATACTATTAGGTGACATGAATGAATGGATCAGAATCAAATGAAGGAGTACAGAAAAAGTGATTGAGCCATAAAAACTGTAGAGTATCACTTTAGAAACACTTCTTTTTCAAAAAGGTGATTAGATTTAGGCTATAAATAATTTTTTTTATTAAACACGATAAAGGAATAAATATAATCCTGAAAGTATCTCACTACTTATGATGAAAAAAGAATAATTAATAAAGGAAACAAGGGTGATGATGATGATGATGAAAAATTATTTGGTAGAAAGAGAAGTGGATCTTGGGGGAAATTGGCATATTAAAAAGTGTGCTAGCTATACCTTTTCTTTGGTTGCATTGACATGCTTACCTTTTGCCAGACTTGAAAAAGCGAGCTGCAAGAATGGGGAACATTCCTTCTTCCTCCCTAAGCAATTTTTGTTGTTGTCTTCAACTTTTTTTTTTAGAATTTTTAAGAATTTCTTCCTTGCTATTTGTCATATGTGCAAAAAAGGGATA
Organism: Vipera ursinii; assembly: GCF_947247035.1. NCBI lineage: Eukaryota > Metazoa > Chordata > Lepidosauria > Squamata > Viperidae > Vipera > Vipera ursinii. The sequence goes on from NC_139517.1 coordinate 35,842,088, forward strand.
ATCTTGGGATCAAAAAGGGAAGAAATTGTTTTTAAAACAAAATGGATATCTTTGCATAGTCACTGCAAAGAATAATAAAAAACATATAGCACTGAACCCATAAGATTGAATGGCCACAACCTTGGTTTCCTGCATAGTTAGCCATTGTATTGAGATTGTTCTGAGTTTTTTTATATTGTTCTGTCCAATTCAATTCAATCCAGTTCACAGAAGCTCTTATTCTAAACCAAAATGATTTATGATAGCCTAGTGAGAATTTTATTGAAAACTTGTGAAAATATAAGGTTTGATAGTGGGGACAGGAAAAAAGCTGGTGAAAAAGGTTATCTTTAATCAGGTAAGATGATAATGATGATGTTGATGATGATTGCCAAATCCTTAAATTGATTTCTGTTCTCTGAATTTTTTTAGACTACATTTCAGGAAACAAAATCCTTCCAATCCTTATATAATAAACATGAGAAATGAATATTGCTGTTGGCTTTAAGACAGATATTGTTCTTCTCAATGTTTGACTGTATTTTGCTAGATGGTTAAAAAAATATTTGCAAAATAACATTTAGACAGTTGGGCTGATTAAAAGTATATCTATACATGATATTATTTCCAATTAGTTTTTCTGGAGCCCATCCAAATCTATTGGGTTAAAGTGACAGATACATTCAATATAAGATTGCCAAATGTACAGTAAAATAAGAAATGTCTTCCTTTTTCTCCTCATGTCTGGCATCTGGCAAGCTTGGCCTTAAAATCATATATTGTCTGGGGGGGGGGGGTTTCCAGTATCTTTTTTAAAAAAATTGGACTGTTTTCACAACGTCATTCAAACTTTGACGTATTGTGACCTTCTAAATTGTTTGCTTCTTCGTTGATAAACTTACCAGCCTAGATTTACATTAATTATTTCCTGATTCCAGCAATCAGCTTCAACTGAGTATTTTCAAATCTATGATTGCTGTAGTCTGTAGATGACATGACTTGTCATATATTTCGGTAGTGAAATTTGAAAAGTGTGTCATCGGCAACTCTATATTATTGATGGTATGTGTTTTTGTAAACAACATTTGTTGGAAAAATATTGTGACTGAAAGCCCAGTCTTTCTGATTGGTAAATTTATACACGTGTAGTCATATAAAACTATAAGTACATTTCTGGTTGGAAATTTTTCTCTGTAACTGTTGTTATGGTGGATATTGTTAAACAGTCAATATAACCACCTCTCCCTTCTCTGCCATTTCTTCTGATTTCCATTGTCTGTGACCTCCTTTCTTGTTCTTATTTTTGATAACATTGATGAACCACATTTTGAAAGAAATAGTCAAAAGAAGGCTGATGCTCATGAAAACCTTTATGAAATTGCTATGATTAGATCTCGGGCTAATCAGGGCAAGTAATCACGTACCTTTGCAGCTTGTATCATACCAGTGAAACTATTATAAGAAATCTAACTTCCTGCGCAGTATCATGTAGGACAGAATTCACCAACCTTTGTCGGTTGGTGGACCGGAGGAAAAGGGAGGGGAAAGCAATTTACATGCATGCGTGTGCATGTGCGTGCATGGGATTGCAAGCACCCACATGCCACAAATGGGGTGGGGCTAGTGCCTGCATGATACTAGCCCCACCCCATTCCTGCATGGCACAACATCTTGCTTCTGCGCCTCGCAGCATGGCGGTGAGTCATTTTCACACCCTGAGGCACTGCGACTGCACCCCATTTTCACACCCTGAGGTGCAGCAGCGGTAGCCCATTTTCATGCCCCAAGGCATGGTGGTGGAAGCCTGTTTTCGCACCCTGAGATGTGGTGATGGCCCATTTTTGTGCCTGGATGCTGCGCTTGTGCAAGTGAAGGTGTGTGTGTGCACACACGCGCACACACTGGCCAGCCTGTCCCATGGCCCGGTGGCCAGCAGGCCACAGCCCACTACCAGGCCGTGGCCCACAGGTTGGGGAACCCTGATGTAGGAGATGAGCATGCTGAACCTGAGGGTGAGGTCAAAGGCATCACAGTTTGGAATCATTGCACTCCCACAAGAGACCCAAATCCAACTCCCTGTGAATTCTATTGACTCTTATCTAGCACCACTTTGCTTTGACCATTAGTAGATCACATTCTTGTGTGTACATCACATGAAATAAATTCTTTGTACTTTGAACTCATGTTTCTGGTTACTTGCTCCTCAAATATTAATTTGTATATGCTTGCAAAATTATGAATTTCACTTTAGCATTTTAAATATATACTTGCTATTTCCATTCCAGAAAATTGCTGATTGTGAAAAGCTGCTTATTCCTTTGATCTACTTGCAACTCTGAAAACTATGAAATCTGGATGCCTGTCAAATAAGCCAGAACATTAGATTTTAATTAAGACTGATGGGGTAGTCCCAGTTTACTTTTAGCTACCTCTAACTCAGTGATATTGCTGAATTACAGCAACAAACATATTTAGAATTGGATATACCAGCCAGGCTTCAGGATATTATAAATGAGCAACATTTGGAGAGCCACATGTTCCTAATCCCTGCCATAGCAATTTTGGAAAGGTTCTCATTATATGGAAAGACAAAGTCTCTGCATTAAAAATTGGGGATCCCTCAGTTACCTAGCTACTGCTTATCCCCTGTATTTGCTGCAGAGGTTAATCTTGAGCTTGTTATAGGAATTAATAATCTGATGGCCAATTCACAAATTAATAAGAAACTTAAAGTAATTGTCTAGCATACTATTCTCTTGTCTGGCTGTTTTATTATGTAGATCTGCATAAGCCAGATGTGAAATATGCTGCTTTCCATTATTTTCTTTAGTATACATTGAGTGATTCAGCCTCTGTAGAGTTGGCCTTGTTGATATATCATCAGTAGATCTACTTATCGATCTATGTATTCGTTTGTTTGCACACTTACCTATATACTGTACAAGTTAGAGCTCCTTGTATTACAAATGCATCCAACATAAAATATGTACAAAAATGTGGTTTGCAATTTGAATGAATCATTAAAGTGGTCCATTCAAAAGGAACGTCCTTTATTCTGGACATGCTAATACTCGGGTGGAGGTCCATCTGAGAAACCAACAGTTAGATGTTAGACTTGCAACTTGGAAAGCTATAGTGGAAGAGAACAACAACACATTTTGGTTGAGAAAACTGCATGCATGTGTCCATGTAAATGATAAACTTGATTTGAATGTAACTTTATTTTTGAAAGATTTTTTTACAACTTATTCATAATGTTTTCCCTAACAGTTTATCTTCTCCTGCACAAATGTCATTATGTATATAAATGTTTAATATAAATGTTAAAAATATTGGTGTTTCCTGTAAGGATCCCAACTGTATTCCTCTGTCCCTTCCTCTCTGTCTCTGTTTCTTTTTCATTCTTAGCTTTGTCCTTCTTCCTCTTCTTTTAAAGCTTTACAAGTATTTAGGATTTCAGCCTTAGAATAGCCCCAAAGCAGCAGCAGCAGCAGCAGCAGCAGCAGCAGCAGCAGCAGCAGCAGCAGCAACAACAACAACAACAACAACAACAACAACAACAACAACAACAATAATAATAATAATAATAATAATAATAATAATAATAATAATAATAAAGTTGGAAGGAACCCTGGAGGTCATCTAGTCCAACCCCCTGCTCAGGCAGGAAACTCTATACTATTTCAGACAAATGGCTTTCCAGTCTCTTCTTAAAAACTTCCAGTGTTGGAGTATTCACAGCTTCTGAAGGCAGGTTATTCCATTGTTTAGTTGTTCTAACTGTCAGGAAATTTTTCCTTAGTTCGAGTTTGACTTCCTCTTCTTTGTGGCAGCCCCTAAGATATTGTAACACTGCTATCATGTCACCTCTCGTCCTTTTCTTCATTAAACTAGACATTCCCAATTCCAGCAACTGTTCCTTATATGTTTAGCCTCCAGTCCCCTGATCATCTTTGTTGCTCTTCTCTGTACTCTTTCTACTCTTATATCATGGTGACCAAAACTGGATGCAGTATTCCAAGTGTGGCCTTACCAAGTCATTGTAAAGTGGTATTAACATTTCACGTGATCTTGATTCTATCCCTCTGTTAATGCAGCCTAGCACTATGTTGGCTTTTTTGGCAGCTGCAGCACACTGCTGGCTCATATTTAAGTGATTGTCAACTAGGAGTCTGAGATCCCTCTCATAGTTACTACTATTGAGCAAGGTACCACCTATACTATACCTGTACATTTGGTTTTTCTTACCTAAATGTAGAATCTTACTTTTTTCACCATTGAATTTCATTTTGTTAGATAGTGCCCAATGTTCAAGTCTGTCAAGGCAATAGGCAATCATTGAGTTATAAGATTGGTTCACTGCCCTAATATGAAGGAAATTTGGAATCAAACCTTTTCCTTCCATCTCCTTATTTAAAGTAATTCTTGAGGATATATTGAAAACTTGGTTTAAATTGGTTTATTACTTCATGTTCCAAGTGCCCATTATCTTCAATTGGCACAATTGTCATAGACATTGTGGTCAAAGAGATGTGGAGGATAGTAGTTTAGAGAAAGCCAACTTTACAATGAGCAACTTGTGGTTCTATAGACACTGCTAAACTTTGTCTCCTAGTAGCCCCAGCCATCATGGCCAGTGAGGAGAAAAACCAGATGTTGCAACCTAGCAAGGCATGAAAGACCATGAATTTTTCCCTGCCTTTGAATCCCCTAATGTGTTCCTTCTTACCTTTGTGTATCTCCTTTGTTTATTTCTGTCTCAATGGTATATCAAGGGCAATATGATGTGATTGTTCTCCTGGGTTATGCAAGCACATGGTGCATTGTCTGAGGAGATCACCCAGAGGATCAGCAACAGATATAGAATTGAGTTACTGCTGCCAGCGCACCAGTCAATTGTTTGGGGATGGAGGTCATCAAGGTGTGGTACAGTGATGGTGCTGGAATAGTGTGGATTGATAGTGGTGTTTGGTTGGGTTGCCAAGATGCTCCTCAGCCCCCTGATCTGTTCAGATTATCAAATACACTAGGTGTGCCACTGTCTTGCCTCGACACCTTCTCTTTTTATCCTTTTTTTGTTGTTGGACCTCCTCTTTTCTTCCATTTAATTTTAAGATTTTCATCTCTTTCTTTCTGTTCTTATCTAACTTGTCTGCTTTTTCAAAGGCAACAATTTTTTTGCATTCCAATGCCATTTAAACAACAACAACAACAACAACTGAAGGCTGCAAGAGCCGTGATAAAGATGTAGTGACATCATTGGACATGTTTGGGTGCTTCAGGGGAGATTGAAAGTCAAAAAAGGTAGGTTAAGCATTTGGAAGAAATGTTCAGAAATCATACAAGCATAAGTGGAGTACATAAGCATGAAGATGAAGAGCAGTGACATCCTTTGGGATGCTTGCATGGCAGCTACTGATCTCAGTATAGGTATCATTAATCCATGCACACGCAGAGCACTGGGAACACATTTTGAAGCAGCCATGCATTCGTAGGGAGTTTAATGCTGTGAGGAGAGATTATTTGCTTGTGCTAATGTATTTTTGAAGCATTTCCTTTAACTACTCTGCACAATTCCACTAACATATTTATCAACCTTTCTAGTGGGAAAAAATATGATAAAATTGTTTCAGTGAAAATCAGTAATTTGCAGGCCTTGTGAAAATTGACCACCCTCCACTATTTACTATTATTGGAGCCCTTCCCAACCCTTTGATATCTACTTGGCACTTTCCTCAAGAACTATATTTTTTCTCGGATTTTCCTTGTTGCATTAGCTTCCTCTGTTGGTTCTGCTTTGTCGTCATGTTTCTTCACTGTTTATAAGCCTCTGGGAAGGACACAGCTCTTCCTGATGCTTGTAAGCAAACTCTATTTAGGTGTTTAATAATTTCTTGCTGAAAATATGAAGAGCAGGTTCACAATTGCCTTTGCCCTAACAGTGCCTCTCTTCTCACATTTTCCAACTTGCAACTTAATAAACTTACTTCATAATTATGGCATCCCAGAGAATATGTTGCTTTCCCCTGACTCCTAAAATGGTGAAATGAACAGTTGCAAATGCCAAAACAACGCAAGTCATTAAAAAGCATAAATTATTCTACACAGGAAACCAGCAGGCTATGTGATAGGGACAGAAGTTAACATCATTAGCTTATAAAAGGATTGCTATGGCCTCTTCTTTCTCTGTTTCCTCTCCCTCTCTAAACTATAATGAGCCTTTATTTGCACTGGATTTTTAGTTCACTCATCCGTTACAGAAACAGAAGATACATTTGCTTCAGATTTGGGCACATTAATGAATTTAAATATATTCAGTACGCATTCCATTCTTTAACCACATTTAGTCATCCTCTCAAAAAAAACCTCCCTTTTCTAATATTGTTCTATTTGCTTGCTGCAGTGTATGCCTCCCAGCATACACAAAGGGACAGCACAGGAGGAGGCTGATGGTGCAGATCAGCAGAGGGGTTGGACAGCTCCGGGCGATAACTGCTCACTCAGGATAAGCCTAAAGAGTTAAGCTGTTGACAGCCCCAGGCATGGTCAGCCTGGTGGGAAGCCAGGATCTACACCCATTGTCACCTGCACTGGCAGGAAGCCCAGGTTTGAACTGATTGGATGCCATCCACCTGGGCAGGTATAAATAGACGCCAGGCTTCCCTGTTTCCCCAGTTCGTTCTGTTCAGAATAAACTCATCTTTACCCCAGCTCTGTGTCCGTCTCTATGTGAAGCACGCGACTTTACACTTGCTTTTTTACTTTTTTAAAATAATCTGCTTAATTGTATGTTGTATTCTATTTTTGTAGGTTTGTTTTTGTATTAACTACATGTTTGGATATAATTGTATGACTATTTTCGTCCATTACCTTGCCTTCTTTGAATTGAGGGTAATCAAAAATATATGGCATAAAAAGGGGAAATTTTATATAATCTTATAATACAATGGTCTACATTAGGTCAATTAATTTTTCCTCCTGAATCCATTTGCCAACTCTGGCTTGAGAAATACTGCAGACAGTAATCATTTGCTTCCTCCTCCATTATGCCTTCTTTATATAGAAATAACAGAAGATCAATCGCCTACAAGCCAATCCTTCCTTCTTCTCTCAGATCTATTAGAATGAATTTATAACATTTGGTTTTAATTGCCAAGCAGTTGCTATGCATTTCGGGCTGCTAATTTCAAAGGCTATCTAGCAACCATCTGGTAGATTTCGTCTACCTTCTTTTGCTATAACTTGTGGCCAGTCCATCAAGATGCTACAATAACAACTTATATCATACTATTGATGGTGACTGATGGTCATATAGCAAACTAAGCATAGATAATTTGAATACAGTGTAATTATATGGAATCACATGACTTACTAAGCCCCAAAAGAGAGATGAAGAACCTTTTAGTAGTTACAGTGTACATTTAATGGAGAAATGAGCATTGCAAAGTGGACAGGACTATGTGATATATAGGCATAACTATTTAAAAGAGGCATTCTTGGTTTTATTACATGTGTTGCTGGGTTTATTTTAAAGAGCATAGTACTGTAGAGCTTTCAGTTATTTTTAATTTCAAAGTGGTTAAAAAATAGATTTTCAGTTTTTCTCAATTTCTGTGAGAGGGCTCTGAGAAAAAAGGCTGTCGTATTGAGCCCATAGGTGTGCCAAATTCATTTCAATATTGCTGATTATGTCAATGCTGTTCTGAGCATTTCATCTGAAAAATAACATAGAAATAATAAATTACACTGCAAAAGTTCTGCTAGCGTACCAAAAATCTATTGATAGAGTTCCTCAATAAGGTAGCCAAAGTGCACCTATGATTTCTCAACTGGTTTTCTCAGATACCTTAATTTTATTTCCCCCTTAGTCTTAACACTAATTATTGAGTCTTTTTTAATCTTTAGACTTACAGTATCCACAGAAAACCTTTCATTTTCTTGCTACTCAGATATTGATTGATTGCTTTATGTATCATCTTTTTTACTGAAAACTTCAAGTGATATTAGTGAGGAAAGCCCCCAAGATTGTAATCACATACATTTTGTACTATTAATCTATAAAATCTTATTTCAATGTATGGGACTTGTCCAAGGACATGTCCAAGGACTCCATAATGGATACCCTTGTAAGATAATATTGGTCTTCCCTTGCAAATAAAGTATAAAATAACATCCAATAAAACTACAACTTTTCATTTTATTTGTGATTACAGTGATTGTAGCCTTGGAAACTCTCAGATAGAGGTGGAAAAGAAGGATCTTACAGTTTTAAAAGAAGAGTTTGTATTGTTCTTCTCTGTTAAGTAAGGACAGGTAGTAGCTGCAGAAGATCTTGGAGGAAGTGGATTATCTGACCCTGTATCAGTCAGGTTTCATGAGCAGATACAGTATAAAAAAAGGTAAAGGTTCCCCCGCACATGCGTGCTAGTCATTTCCGACTCTAGGGGCCGGTGCTCATCTCTGTTTCAAAGCCGAAGAGCCAGCGCTTGTCTGAGGACGTCTCCGTGGTCATGTGGCCGGCATGACTAGACGCCAAAGGCGCACAGAACGCTGTTACCTTCCCACCGTAGTGGTCCCTATTTTTCTACTTGCATTTTTACGTACTTTCGAACTGCTAGGTTGGCAGAAGCTGGGACGAGTAACAGGCGCTCACTCTGTTACGCGGCACTCGGGATTCGTCCTGCCAAACTGCCGACCTTCTGATCGACAAGCTCAGCATCCTAACCCACTGAGCCACTGCGTCCCTAGATACAGTATGGAGATGACCATTTGTAAAATCAGGATGGAGATGGTGTATCCATCTTTTTGCTTTCAGTACTGTTGATCTTTTTGGATTTGCTGCAGGAGGCTTGGGAGCAGGTTCGTTGTGCTGCCATGATTTACCACCTTCCAGAGTGATTAGTTGGTTTTGATAGGAGTGGAGAAATCATGATCACAGACCCTCACTTTTGGGTGCCTCGGGTTTCAACATTCTCATCCCCACTGCATAATATCTATATAAACCACTGGGTGAAGTCACATCTCAATTCACAGTCTGGTATCAACAGTGCTAATGATGATACCCAATTGGATATTTCAATCCTGGATGCACATCTGCACACCTGCCCCTGCACTGTATCTGAAGGTTGTATGGGTCTGGATGGAGAGGAACAGTCTTCAGCTGAATCCTAACAAGACTAAGTGTCTGTGGCTGTTTGTGCTACCTAGGTTGAATTTCACTGTTGGCTTTAGTTGAAACCGTACTTCCCCATTTGAGACTGGTGTGCAAGTCAGAGATCTTTCTGGATTTCTGGCTATTACTCAGATAGTGTTAGTTGTAGCCAGGAAGGGGTCTAAAACAATTGATCATGGACAAATGGCCATGCCACTTCATCCTGTCCCCTTGGGGGGGGAAGCAGACACTTGCACAGAAGTGCCTGCATGATTGTGGCCTCCATGGAGATGTAAGGGGGCATTGGCAGCACCTGTGCAGGGAAGCAGTGGTGGCAGTTACAGGATGGCACAGGGAGAGCTGTAGTAGAAGATGGGGTATTGGCAGCAATGATTCAGGAAAGAAGCAGCAGTAGTATTCAGATAGCATGGGGGCAGTGGTGCCTGGTGGCTAGATTGGGATGGTGATGGGGGGATGGCAGTGCCAGCAGCCAGATCAGGGAAGCGCGGGAAGTACAGCGGTGCCTGGCAGCCAGATTGGGAAAGTTCTAGGAAGGCTCTGGAAGGCATTTTCCAATCTGGCTGCCTGGCACCACCACCACCACCCCCCAGTGCCTTCTCTGCTTCCCCACACTGCTGTTGCTGACACCCCGCCTGCCAGCTAACATGGTCACATTGAGGAGGAATAACTGACTCTGACAATTGTGTGGCAGATGGGTAGCCCTGGTATCAGCATTGTGGGAAGCAAAGGCTCCACCCCCTACAAGGGAGATGATGAGGGTGTCTTTATTTCTCATGTCTGGGGAGGGCCCAGCAGCAAGTGGGGACACTCTCCAGGAGGTGAACGGGATGTCTGAGCACCATGCTGAGCACCGTGTGGCAGTTGAAGCTCTCTAGGGTTTGCGCAGCAGCATCTCAATGATAGCGGAGCCCGAGTACATCATCAAGTGATTCCATGCAGAAAAGGCATGGAGGGCTGTAATTTGCCCCAGGGGCCAAGGTAGCCAACCTGACTGAATGGGTCTTGGCATCCCTTGTGCTGAATGAGAAGCCTAGTCCTCAGCATTGCCAGGACAAGGGTCATACCAGCCAGGTGCTGGGGAGCAGTAGTGCTGATTGTCACTGTTGCCCCCTAGAGCCGTTCTGATGGTGGTATCAGAAAGGCTCTAGGGGGCAACAGTGACAATCAGCTGGAACAGAAAGTGCCTTCCAAGTGCCTTCCTGATCCATCTGCCTGGCACCGTCACCCTTAGCGCCTTCTCAATTTGGCTGCTTGGCACTGCTGCCACCCAGCACCTTCCCGATACTGCTGCTGCTGCCTCCCCCAGCCCCTTGCTAGTACGGGCTGGAGCCCTGGCCCTTGCAAACAACCCAGGCTCAGAGAGCACCAAGGACTTCATCGTTCAACCCCAAGCTATGTATTTTTTCTTAGTTTCTATTTGTCAGGAAACTAAGGCCTCCTTGCCTTTCCCTGCAAGCTCTCCTGGATCCCTGTTTCTTAATAATGCACAGATCAAGGGGAAAAAAAGATCAGTTCAGGCAGCACATCTGTCTGCAAACACAAGATTTTACTCAGAATGCTTTGTGTGGCCTAATGACGTGTGTGGCAGAGCAACTTCATTTAAGAGAGCGCTAGAAGATACTGAGCTTTGTGGAAACATTATTTGCTCTTATTACAGAAGCAAATCAATGCACCAGGATATTTATCTATTCAGAGGAGAGTAATATAAATCTTTGTTAGTAAAATCAATTCAAAGACAAATGCTACTGATGCATTAGGAAAAATCAAAGCACTTATGTGAAGCAAATGTCACTCTTTCTCTCTGTTCTGAGGAAGGTGAGACCTTGATCTGAATTCTATGCTGGCTGCTCCTGGGCACTCAAGATGACTGGCAAATCTCTGCCCACTTCAGTACCTTCCTGATTCCATTGCTGCCACCCCTTCCAGTGCCTGGTCAGTACAGGGTGAAGCCTTTATCCTTGGCAATACTGAAGCCAGGCCCCTCCACATGAAGAAAGCTGAGAGCCACTTGGTCAGGGCGATACTCTTGACCTCTGCAGCAAAGTACAGCCCTTAACGCCATTTCTGTGGACTGTAATCATCTTTGGACTGCAGGTGTTGAGGGGTGGCGGTACCAGGCATTTGGATCATGAAGCACCCTTCAGTATCTTCCCGGCCCCTTCCTCATTCATCTGCCTGGCACTGCCACTCCCCAGCGCCTTCCCAATGTCACATTCCCCTGCTGCTGCTTCCCCTGTGCCTCCATGGAGGCCACAATTGCAAGGGCGCGTCTCTGCAAGCGCCCACCCCTGCCCCACCTGCTGCTGACATCCTTTGCACCTCCCACTGGCAGGGACATGACAGGTGGGGTTAATCATCCCATGGGGAGAATCAGTCATGGAGATTTGTGTCATGGCGCATTGCCCACAGCTAGACAGTGTAGGAGAAGTGGTGGACTAGTAATGGTGACAGTATAGTTCCTGGGGAGGGCCAGCCATGGATGAAGGTCTGTGGTAAGTCACCTGAGGCAGGGCGGGCTGCTGTTAAGTGTTCGTGGATGGACAGCCAGGAGGCCAGGGTAAAGTGGGCACAGCCATGTTTCTGTGATCAATTGTCTCATTCCAGTTAGGAAGACTTTTACAGAGATTCACTTTATGTGCCAGTTGTACCCTTTCCTCAACTAAGAGGCATTTTACAGTCTCTCATGCTCTAGTCATCTCTTGACTGATACTATATGTATGTACTCTTAAAGAGCATCTGGAAGCTACAGAGAGTTCAGAATGCAGTGGCACAAGCTGTAATGTTTCAGTTCTCACTATTTCCATGTGGCAGCACTGCTACACCAGCTGTATTGATTGCCATTCAGTTTCTGGATGCAGTTCAATGGTGGTGGTTGTTACCTATGAAGTTTCTCATGTTGTAGGACCTGGTTATTTGAGGGACTGCCTGTCTCCAACTATTTCTGTTCCTTGGCATACTTGGGCAGAGTGGATATGCTGAGACTTCCCTTAATTAAATTTTGTCATCTTGAGAACCCAGGAAGTATGCCTTCTCTGTTGTGGTCCCTACCTTCTGAAACACCTTCTTTCTAATGTGTGCATAACTCCAACTTTTCAAGTGTTCCATAAATTTATTAAGACTTAACTTTGTTCCCAGTCCTGGAGTTAGGGTTTCTAGGGAGACCCTGTCATTTTTTTTTAAAAAAGTTATTTATAATGGTTTTGTCCTTGTAATTGTATGTGTGTGTGTGTGTGTGTGTAATTATTGTGAACCTGCATCACTGTGAGTCAAGTTCAACATCTTAATTATTTCATTGCAGTAGCTATCTTTATAAATTTATATATCATAGCAAATGTGTTGATAGAATTTTTATATATATATAATTCATTATTTCTATATTACTTTTAAATTGAAATACATAGAACAATTACAAGCAAAGATAAAACTGGCTGTCCTGGAATATAATATGTATAGCTGAAGCTGTACAGATGTATAGATGTAAATGGATTAAATACATGTATGTAGACCCATAAATATATAGGGGTTCACTTTCAAGCAAATTTAAACCAGAAGAATTTGGGAGAGAAGTACTCCTCCTATAAATAATTTCAGCTCTACGAACAGGAACAGTTCATCACTTTGTCTGATAACTTATCTTGCAGTGCTGAGCTGCACTTAGAGCTAGATTTTTCCTCCCCAACAATTGATCAAGCTTTCTTCCTTTAATTTAAATCCATTCATCTTTTGTAGATAAGGTGAACAATTGTTCCCATGCCTGTGGTAGTTGATAACTGAGATACTGTGGTATTCACTGCATGTTTGGGATTATACAGAGTTTCACAGTTGTTATTAGACTCAAAAAGTAATTGATCGCTTTTCTCCTCAGAATGAGTAACAAAAAGAATCAAGACTATATTTTTCTTTGCTACAATTATTTCCTATGTTTCTTCTAAAGATTTCTGGTCAGCATAAAAGGAGTGCCGTTGTCAATTTTACTACTGAAATAATTCTATGTGATAGGCCATGCTGGGGGATGGTGAATGGCTCAATATAACACTAATGTTCCTGTACATGCATAAGCACTTGCAGATTTAAAATTCAAGGAAATATTTTCTCGTTTCCACATCCACAGACCTAAAATGGGCTCATGCCTCTTGTCCTTGCCTTATTGGTGTGAGTTTATGTTTGTTTAATGCCTCATAAAAATAGAAAGGCATATTCAAAAGAAGCCGAAAATGTACATTATTTGTTTAGTACATTCCCATGCTACTATTCTTTTGCTGTGGAACTCAAGGCAAAGAAAGTTTCCAAATGGTATCCCACTTAAGTATCCTTAGATCATTATACATAGAAATTAAAATTGACTACATGTCCCACTTGACTCCAGATGACTGCCAGACTTCTTAGAAGGCACAACAATAAATCTTAGTTCTCTGGAAACTCTATCTGTGTTGGAATAACAGCAGACACTTCAAGGACTGACATAAATTCAAATAAACTCTGCTTTATTGCTGAAAAGAAAGAATACACACGCACACAGAAGAAGAGAAAAGTGGAAATCTGAATGTATCCGCAAGAGGCTTGAAAGCTGAAGATGAAAGACTATAAAATCCATGCAAGTACAGGATACAAGTGCAGCTTGGTGTTTGGCTTCTTAGATGGTCATGTGAAAGGAAAATTCTGGTAAAAAGTCAGATGTGATCTCCAACAGCAGTGAAGTGGAACTCCTGAGGGTGATAATTGGCAAGTTGGAAGGAGCTGTAAAGAGTAAGGGGGGGGGGGGTGACATTGATGGAGATAGCCAAGATCCATTCCAAAGCAATGAGAGGAAATATATATATCAGATGCAAAACAAGTAGAAAATACTTCCCTAATTGACATGAGTATATGAAGAAGAAGTACAGCATAATCAGATCTGCAAGATTCTGTTATTATAGTCATTATTATTAAAAGTATTTCAAGCCTTCCTATGGAGTCGATTTCTGGTCTAGTCTACCTGGTGGTGAATATGTGGACCTTTGTAGTTATTCCAAGAGGTCTAAAATTAGAAGAAGAGGATAGTAATTCCTAACAGTTATAGAGTTTGGGAGTCTATAATCCCAAAAGGTCACTATTTTAACAACAAAATGGTAAGGATCAAACTATTTTAGACAGACTAAGTTTACCATGATATTTTTCAGATTTCTTTTTTTAATATTATTTATTATTTTATCACAAATAATAATAATATTTTTCAGATTTCTGAACTCCAGGAATGCCATTAATAATACACTCACAAGAATGGGGGAGGGGCAGAGTCCAGGCATTTCCCTTTCAAACCAATCTGCATAGCTACATATTTAACATGCAAAGGAAGAGGGACATCTTGCAACAAGCAGTGGAAGTTTGACACCCTGCAAACTGCGAATTTCGCATGATGCAAAATCAAAGGTTAAAGTCTCCTTGCTCCAAGGAATATGTAGACTGTAAATCTGAAGATAGCCAATTCTCAAAGCTATTGTAAAATGTAATGAGAAAGAAAAGCTAAATAATGTCATAGGTGATAGCTGATGCAATTATGAGCAGTGTAGTGCACTCCGTGATAGTCTTGAAGGTAAGAAGCAACCATCTACAGTTTCAAAGTAGGTGATTTAAACCAAAGAAACCCAAGCCTATTGTCTATCACCTCAGTAAAAAGGAAAGTAGATTGAAGGTTGAATGTTATGGAAAAAATTGTAGTAGTAAAAGATACTCAACAGTGAAACAAGTTACCAAGTGAGATCATGTGCATCTCTTTTCTGGAATCCCAAAGGTGCTTTTCATGAGGCAACTGGACTTTCTTATTTTTCCTTTGAAGATGTTTTGCTTCTCATCCAAGAAGTTTATTCAGCTCTGATTAGATGGTGGGGAATGGAAGAATTTATACTCCTTGCAGACAGTTGGTCATTTGCATTCTTTTAGAGAGTCATTTTCTGGAGATATTCAAGGAGAAACCACTTTCAATTCTAGTATTTTCTCTTTACACTTTCGTAGAATTAAGTACGCAGGGACCCAATCACAAATTTGAATGGAAGAACATGGGGAAATCATAAAGTTTTTGAAGTATAACAACTTCAAAAACCTGAATTGACTATAATATTATATATTTATAACTCATAACCAAAATAGAAGTGATGACATCCATGTTCTAATCATGGAGAAAGTGATCTCTGGCCTGGGTCATAAACTGTGCTAGAGATTTCTGGCATTCAATTTTAAAACATATGTTCAACACCAGCATAGAGTATTGAAATATATGAAGTAATAAATAAAATATCTTTGAACATGGTACAACTGCAGCAATAATGTCACCACAAAGATAAACAATTTCAAACCTTTAAAATGAATAACTTATATTAGGAACGGGTAGTCTGAAGGCCACCAGCAGAATTTCAGTGCCTAATAATCCCATCCAGCATGGTTAGTGGTAAAAGATGCTTAGAGAATATGTGGAAGACCATGGCTTTTCTGATACTGATTGGTACAGCGATATTTTTGTGCAAATAAATGCATTCCCATCCTAGAAAATACATGCCAGACAAAGAGCTATAATGATTGATTTAAAACACAAAAACAAGAATAATAATAACTTGCTAAACCTGAGATTGTGGGCTCCTTTGGATTCCCATACCAGACAAGTGGATCTTTGAAATGGACTATACGGACCTCAAGGCAGCATTTCTCCACCTTGGAAACTTTAAGATAGGGAAATTTGATTCTGGGAACTTCAATTCCCAGAATTTTTGAGCCATTATATCAGAGTTATACAATCTGAAGCCCAAAAGCTTTCAGTGCAACCACTCAAATCTCCAAATGTTATCAAATTATAATTTTTAATATGCCAAAGCAGGAATTATTAAATTCACGACATGATGATAATTATAGTAACTATATAATTTCAATTAAATGTAAATTAAAATATGCTTTGGTATTTATTTATAGGTTCCACCCACTGCATTTTGGAGTATGGCTTTCTGCATGCTGCTGAATAGCTGAGTGCAGTCTTTCACTCAGAAAAATTTGCACAACTTATGAAAAATACCCCTGGATCAATCCCTGGAGTCTCTGTAGTGTCAAGGCTGAATGCAGCAGTAGAGCCAATTGGAAAGGGCACTCGGGGAAAAAACCTGAATTCTTGATCTGTTTCTATACAAAATAATCTTCAATTTTATGTACTCAAATTTTGCATGGAAAAATATCACTGCAAGGGCCAGGATTTTCTAACTTCCAGAATGTATTTCCTATGAAGTGTTTCTTAAACTGTTTGACTCAATTATCCCCTGTTCTGGCCTCATTTGCCCCCTTCCAACAACAACACCAATGACCCACCCCTAGATGTGTTGTTTTACACAAGTGTCTCAGCAGAAGTAGTCCCAAATTGGATCCTGACTTACAGATAAGCAATTACAAAATGCTCCATTACTCCCAA
This sequence comes from Vipera ursinii, assembly GCF_947247035.1. Classification (NCBI taxonomy): domain Eukaryota; kingdom Metazoa; phylum Chordata; class Lepidosauria; order Squamata; family Viperidae; genus Vipera; species Vipera ursinii. The sequence goes on from NC_139517.1 coordinate 35,858,665, forward strand.
GATACCCATTCCCCCCCCTTTTTTGGGGGGGTAATTACTCCATATTTAAGAACGTCTTGAAATATTATTTTTAAACTCTATAAAGTTCTTTAAATTTGTTACTGTAAGAAGTAGTACAACAATATTTTTAATAAAAGTACTTTTAATTACTTATTAGCTGATTTAAGCAATTCATTTTTACCCCCAATATTATGCAAGTAATATCTATGTATATTCATCAAAGAAGGCAAGTCTGTGTAATTTTGGAGTTCATTTTCCTTGATAGACTTCCTTTCCTAGAAGTGCACAAATCACCAACCCTATCATTTTCCAGTTCCTAAATCAATATCATTTTAACAAATTAGGTGGTAAGCATCTGGACAGAAAATAGCTGTGTTACATTATTCTTTTGAAAGCAACTAGCATGTTGCTTATTCTGTTCTCACATCTATTTGTTGCTATAATAGTCTCACTGGCTGATGCTTCAGCCTTGAATCACTGAGCCATTGGACTGTTTGTCCTCCCTTTTACAAATGGTGAAAAAAAAACATTGAGCAATTTGTGGGAAAGAACTGTAAGTGCCTTACTTTTCCCTTTAAATAGTAAGTGCCTTACTTTTCCCTTTAAATAGAAAAAAAGAGATAAAGTAGAACAGAGCAGAGACCATTAAAGATACAGTGCAAAAAGATTTAATTTCCCAATTTGCCAGCATGAGTGTGAATCAGCAGCTCAACAGAAAAAATGCTAGCATTTTCAGATCCTTTGCACCGAAAGCAGTCATCTTATGCCATAATTTCTTCAGCAAGTCATAGGCTGGCATGGTGACATTTATAGCCCCTCGCTTTGACAAACACCATTAATTTCTGGCTGAGGATCCTCTGCCTGTTTTGGTGACTGTGCCAGTCACTTTTGTTTCATGTGGAATATGATAATGCCTTTGTTGACCCCATACAGGTGAGACAAAGGAGATGAAGCAAAGAAACATTACATTTGTATGAAATGGAATGTGACAGCTTAGAAAGCAGACAAGTTCTCTCATTAGCAACTGCCAGCAGTTTTGTGCTGAAAAGGTCTCTGCCTGCCTGAGTGCAAAAATTCAGTTCCTTAGGCCTTAGAAATGTTTCCACTGAAATTATTTCTCATGTACCCATGCTAAAATTCTTACTATTTTCTCTACATTATTTTCTCTGGGTTTATGTTTCTGAGAAAATCCATCATTTATCTGACCTTTGTATAGATTTTGTATTCCTAATTTTCTTACAGAGAGCATTCTGGCATTCTTCAATTTGGCATGCTCATTATAGTGAGTAGGGAATCTTTTAACATTTCATTTATTTTGCTCAGTGTAATTAAATTTTCATATAATTATACTTTAGTTTTCCAGTCCAACCTTCTTATCAGGCTGTGCATTAGTAGACCTTGGGTATGTAAGCAGACACAAACTGAAGGTTTATTGCCTTTCTATAGTTTCTTTGGATTAAATAAATTGGCTGGATTGAGCTATGTTCATGTGGGGGAAGAACAAGCCTGATTGTCGGAGGATATAAGAAGTAAAGAAGACCAGATGAAAGTAAGAATTAGGCTGCATCCTCATTTCATCCTCCTTAAGAATCTTGCCTCTGTGACTGAACAGGATTAGGGCTGGCTCTGATTAAAAGATATTTATGCACTCCTCTGTGTGGGTCTCAGCATCCACTAAGTTGGAGCAGTAACTACATGCGCATAATATAGTTAACTTATATAATTTCTGGCTATCAATTTTGCTGTTGCCCGCTAACTTAGACCATTTTTTAAAAGCCCTCAACAGTTCTATGAAGAATCAGATTCTCTCTGACCACTTACTGTGAAGTTATAGGTTACTGGCTTCTTCTCCCGTGCCTGAGAGCTTCTCAGCTGTTTGGCCAATGCAGAACGCTGTATTTTTTGTTCTAGAAAGATTGTTGATCTGAACCAGCAGGGTTTTTCTTATGTCTTATGAGTAACTGTATATATGTTTAGATTTGCCTCTTGTTTTAAAACTTAAAAGTTCCTTGTAAGTCCCATATTATTAATCAAGTTTTCAAGGCAATTTATGCTACAAGGGAAGAAAATTATTTTAATGTTATCATTGTGAATCTTCTTATTTCACATTCCCGAACCAGTAGATAAAACAAAACAGAGTTATACATAATTAGTTGCAGTTCTTCAAGTTTTAAATGAATGTTATTCTGTCAAAAAGAACATATGCATGTTAGGGAAATGTTAATGCAAAATGCATATCTTAATTAAAATAAGATTTGAAAATAGAATACTTTATTAATTTATCTATTTATTAATCAAATATATCTGGATGTCTATCTTACTGAAAATGACTGTGGACAGCCTACAACAACCCAGTAAAAACAGTAAATAAATAAGACAATCATTAGTTAAAACTTTTATATAAAGAATGGTTGCTGGAACAGGGTATATTTAGTGTAATGAAAAGAAGGACTAGGGGTGACATGATAGCAATGTTCAAATATCTAAGTGGTTGCCACAAAGAAGAGCGAATCAAGCTATTCTCCAAAGCACCTGAAGGCAGGACAATGGATGGAAACTAATCAATGAGAGTAGAAATCTAGAACCAAGGAGAAATTTCCTGACAGTTAGAACAATTAATCACTGGAACACTTGCTTCCAGAAGTTGTGGATGCTCCAACACTGGAAGTTTTTAAGAAGAGATTGGACAACCATTTGTTTGAAATGGTATAGTCTGAGCAGAGGGTTGGACTAGAAGACCTCCAATGCAACATTCCAAGTTTGTTATTCTATTCTGTTCTGTTAAAAAAGACTAGAAATTATAAAAGTAGAACCTAAGCAAGAAAAGAAACTAATAAGATAGAAGAATGTTCATAAGAAGGGAGCCACCTTACATGTTCACCCATTCCCAGGAGTGATAAGGCCAACTTTATCTCGGGGGTGGAGAAGTTTCCATAATACAGGCACCACAGCAGAAAAAGCCTGCTGCCCAAGGCCTGCCACATGTAGCTTTGTAGATAACAAAACCTGTAGCATTTGGTGGGACAGGCAGATGAAATTGAGGAAAGATAGTCCCTCAAATAACTCACTTCCTTATTTTTTTTCCTAATTTGAACTGGAATTCTACTGTTTGACATTTAAATATTACTTCCAAAGTTGAATCTTACAGCTATATAGCCTTATTTGCAAAAAATGGAAGAATGGAAGCTATCTATTTCTCTTATATGCAAATTGCAAATTCTATTCCTTAATTGCAGATAATATTTACTGTAATATAGCATTGAAAGATTGAAAGATGTTGTTTTTAAAACATTTGTAAACTTAAAAAGAAATAATATGGCAGTTTGTATAATATGTATAAATTGTAGGAGATGACCAGGCTGAGCCTGAGGGAGGGGTTAAATGCATCATCAGTCTTGAATCCTTCATGCCCACAAGAGATCTAAGTCTAGCCCACCTTGAATTCCATTGACTCTTATCCAATTTGCTTTGACTGTTAGTAGTTCAGATTCTTGTAGAGAGCTTAAACTTGCAATAAACCCTTATATTCATTTGAACTGCCTGGTTTCCTGATTAAGCAGAACTTAATTCTTACCTTGAATCTCAGGTACTAAAGGAGGCATATCAGCATGCAGCATCTAATTTCATAAATATTGTAGTGAATGATTTAATGTATCCAATGCCATCAAGCTAAATTAATTCTAATTTCATTCTGTTCATAATGTTGTGTATATATTAGAGGCAAGAAATATATAGTACAATTTTGAAGGGCACTTATATATAATTCAAAATATTTTATCATATTGGGGGTGGGGGAGAAGAAGAGTATCTAAATCAATCAATCCACAATATGTCATCAAACCTGTTGCTGGGTGAGGTTATCTGTTAGGTTGAGGTTTGGTATTGTCAGTATGCAGATGATATAGAAATGTACATCTTATTCCAGGTCTGCACTGGTAACACTGCCAAGGGACTAAGTGATTGTTCCCACACCTCTGCAATCAGCCAGGAAACAAATGACTCCCCCTTTGCATTATAGGCATTAGTTGTTTCATTCACAATGAAAGCTGATACTATATCTCTCCGAGATGGCTATTTCAGTAATGCAAATATATTCAAAAGGAGGTGCTGGCATGGCATTGGAGGTTTTACAGTATTTCTGAAATGAAAGAGATGCTTCTTCAAACAAGCTATAGTCACTAAGCAGAGATTCTACCAATCATATATTCTTGTAATATTATACTTGATAATGATATGGGTGATAAGATTTCAGAGTCTGGTTTTTAAGGATCTAAAAAACTTTTCTTCTTCTGGTAAGCCTATTTTAAAGAATAATGGTAGAAAATTAACCCATTGTTACTAATAAATTGAAATTGAGATGAGTGAAATTAGACCTTGGATATGTTATCCAAGACAGAATGATCTCAGTTCAAATCCAAGGCAAACCATTCAATATCACAATAGTCCAAATCTATGCCCCAACCACTGGTGCTGAAGAGAATGAAATTGACTGGTTCTATGAAGCCCTACAGCACCTTATAGAACTAACACCAAAAAATGATGTCCTTATCATCATGGGGGATTGGAATGCTAAAGTAGGAAGCCAAAAGATAACCAGAATAACAGGCAAGTTTGGCCTTGGAGTACAAAATGAAGCAGGGCACAGGCTGATAGAATTTTGATAAGAGAATACAATGATCATAGCAAACACTCTTTTCCAACAACTCAAGAGACGGCTCTACCCATGGACATCACTAGATGGTCAACACAGAAATCAGATTGACTATGTGCTCTGCAGCCAAAGATGGAGAAGCTCTATACAATCAGTAAAAACAAGACCATGAGCTTCTCATTGCAAAATTTAGGCTTAAACTGAAGAAAGTAGGGAAAAGCACTAGGCCACTCAGGTATGAACTAAATCATATCCCTGTTGAATATATAGTAGAGGTGACAAATAGATTTAAGGAATTAGATCTGATAGGCAGAGTACCTGAATAACTATGGACAGAGGTTCGCAACATTGTACAAGAAGTAGCAACTAAAACCTTCCCAAAGAAAAAGAAATGCAAGAAAGCAAAATGGCTGTCTGAGGAAGCTTTGCAAATAGCTGAGAAAAGGAGGGAAGTGAAAGGCAAGGGAGAAAAAGAAAGATACACCCAATTGAATGCAGAATTCCAGAGAATAGCTACAAGAGATAAGAATGCTTTCTTAAATGAACAGTGCAAAGAAATAGAAGAAAACAATAGAATAGGGAGGAATACAGATCTCTTCAAGAAAATTGGAGAGATAAAGGGAACATTTCATGCAAAAATGGGCATGATAAAGAAACAAAATGGCAGGGATCTAACAGAGGCAGAAGAGATTAAGCAGAAGTGGCAAAATTACACAGAAGAACTATACAGGTTAATGAGGGCAGATATGATATTGTTGCCATTACAGAAACATGGTGGGATGAAACCCACAAATGTACACACATCTAGAGGGATTTAAATTATTTAAAAGAAACAAACCAAATAAAAGAGGAGGTGGAGTTGCCCTCTATATAAGGAATAACTTCATCTCTACAGAAATAGAGCACAACAATAACGAAAACTGTAAACCTGAATGCATTTGGGGCAATATAAAAGGGAGGGGGAATGACATTGCCATAGGTGTATACTATACGCCACCCAACCAAACAGAGGAAATAGATGAACTTTTTGCTAGTCAGCTAACTAAGGTATGTAGGAAGCACATTACAATAATAATGGGGGACTTTAACTACCCTGACATCAACTGGGAGACAAACTCTGCACCAAGTGGAAGATCAAACAGATTCCTGACAAACCTAGCAGACAACTTTGTCACCCAAAAAGTAGAGAAGGGAACTAGGGGATTAGCCATATTGGATCTAATTCTCACTAACAGAGATGAAATGATAGAAGGTGTGGAAGCCACAGGAACCTTGGGAGGAAGTGATCATGTAATATTGGAATTCAACATTCTGGAAGCACAAGCAATAGAACACAGTTAAACTAGAGTCTTGGACTTTAAGAGAGCTAATCTCAATAAACTTAGAGAGGGCTTGGGAAGGATTCCATGGATGAGAATCCTCAAGGGGAAAACAACTCAAGAAGCTTAGGAAATTTTGAAAAGTGAGACAATAAAAGCCCAGTCTAGCACAATACAAACAAAGAGGAAAAATAACAGCTTTCCAAAAATACCCAGCATGGCTGCATAAAAAACTGCCTGACAAATTGAAAGATAAAAAGGACAAGTATAGAAAGTGGAAAGAGGGGCACATAACTAAGTTGGAATATTAGCAAATAGCCCGAGCCTGCAAAGATGAAGTGAGGAAAGCTAAGGCTCCAAATGATCTAAGGCTTGTGACCAAAGTCAACAATAACAAAAAAGCTTTTTTCAACATGTAAAAAACAAGAAAAAAGTGAAGGAAATGATTGGTTCGTTAGTGGGTAAAGTGGCAAGAAGGTGACAAGCAACAGGGAGAAAGCACAACTATTTAATTCATTTTTTGCATCTGTCTTTACACAAAGGGAAAAAACAGACCAACCTATCAAAACCAGTGCCATAAAAAACAGAATAGAAACACAAGTTAAGATAGGCAAGAAAATGGTAAGTGAGCACCTGTCCAGACTAGATGAGTTCAAATCACCAGGATAAGATGGATTACACACCAAGGTTCTCAAGGAACTGGCAAATGTGATCTCAGAACCACTGAATTACATTTTTCAAAGATCCTGGAGCACTGGGGAACTACCAGAAGATTGGAAAAGAGCTGATGTAGTTCCCATCTTCAAAAAAGGGGAAAAAATGGATCCAGGAAATTACAGAAGCCTGACCTCAATACCTGTGAAGATTCTGGAAAAGATAATCAAACAACGAATCAGTGAGCACCTAGAGGCAAACAAAGTCATTACTAAAAGCCAACATGGGTTTGTCAAAAACAGATCATGCCGGACAAATCTTATTGCATTCTTTGACCAAGTGACAAAATTAGTGGATCAAAGGAATGCTGTGGATATAATTTACTTGGACTTCAGTAAGGCATTTGATAAAGTAGATCACAACCTTCTACTTGATAAGATAGAAAAATGTGGGTTAGACAGAATCATCACCAGATGGATTTGTAGCTGGCTGACTGGCCGTGCTCAGCATGTGGTCCTCAATAGAACCACATCTACATGGAGGGAAGTATATAGTGGGGTGCCCCAGGGCTCTGTTCTAGGCCCAGTGCTTTTCAACATCTTCATCAATGATTTGGACAAGGGGATAGATGGGGAACTCATCAAATTTGCAGATGACACCAAGCTGGCAGGAATAGCCAACAATCCAGAACACAGGCTTAAGATACAGGAGGATCTGGACAGACTTGAACACTGGGTGCTATCTAACAAAATGAAATTCAAAGGTGAAAAAAGTAATGTTCTACATTTAGGCAAGGAAAACCAAATGTACAGGTATATTATAGGGGGTACCTTGCTCAATAGTAGTAACTGTGAGAGGGATCTCGGAGTCCTAGTGGACAATCACTTAAATATGAGCCAGCAGTGTGCTGCAGCTGCCAAAAAAGCCAACACAGTGCTCCACCTAATGAGAAGGAAGGACTCACTGGAGCCTAATGCTGGGAAAGATTGAGGGCAATAGAAGAAGGGGATGAGGGAGAATGAGGTGGCTGGATGGAGTCACTGAAGCAGTAGGCGTGAGCCTAAATGGACTCCAGAAGATGGTAGAGGACAGGAAGGCCTGGAAGAATGTTGTCCATGGGGTCGTGATGGGCCAGACATGACTTTGCAGCTAACAGCAACATGTTATCCAAAACAGTTTATTAACTGGGCTAACAATCATTTAACCCATGGCCAAGAAGAGAAATTGAAAAATAGTAATAGTGGGTCAACACATTTTTCTATGCTCTACTCCCATTCAAAGGGTCCTCCGTAAATTGAGAGAAAAGCTGCTTGTGGAAGTTTCACTTTCAGGAAGTGAAAGAAATAAGGAAACAATTAAAATCACATCTCCTTCCATTTTCATTTCCTATTTATGATTCTTCCTAGAAGCAAGTTATTCTGTAATGGGAAGCAAATTATAATTTCTATGTAATTCCAATTATCTGTTGCTGCATATGAAGATTGTGCAGGGAAAGTGCTTGATTTGTAACAAGAGGATTAAAAGAGAGAGTTTCAGAATGTGAAACGTTGGAATATGGCCATGAAAATGAGATGGGAGATGATCTAGCTATACTTATTCATTATGGAAGATTTTCCCTCCCCTCCAATCTCCCATTCATTACGCATGAGAGTGCAAATCTACAATCATGTTATGGTATTTCAGTCAGGAGCATTGTTTCACAATTGCCCTCTAGTGTGCAACTAGTTCCTCTATCTTGGTAACTTCATGTACAAAACTACACATTTGGGACTGGAGGGGTTGTTACTATTACACACTACTGAGGAAAAGATAATGTTTGTCTGGCAAGAAACACTCGTATTATTTTTCTCATTCTGAGGAAGGACTATAATACAATCCTTTCTTAGAGTAAAACTACTGGAAGGAAAATACGTCCTGAGATTTTCCTGTGAGTATACAGAAAGAGGAAAATACAGCATTGGCTAGGCTGTGATGGAAACTCTTGTGCGCTCAATTCAGCAAGTCAGCAACTTGAATGAGGAATGTTGGGAGGATAAGGCCAGGGATCTTAGTCCCAATGTCACTGAATAGCTTTCTGGCAAGGAAGGCCATTAGCAATTTGTTTGTAATAACCAGAGATGTCAGTTTACTGGATTATGAGATTTGGGAAAACCCAAAGGCACATATTGATTCTTCACTACCATTGTCTAAATTGTTTTTCCTGAATCTCGAGATTATCACGGATGATGCTAAAACATTCTTGCCTGCATGTTCTGGACCTTCACATGACTGAATGCCACATGCTGTCTCTGGTAACAGTGGATTCTGGAAATTGTACATATTTTTCTTTTAATTGAAAATGTTCTGTGGAGGCCTTCATGTATCACTCAAGCTGAAAATTATAGTATCAAGGTCTGTGTACCTATTTAAGAGGTTGATGTGTTATTTTAGCTGAGCCCTTTCTTCATTATATTTATGCCTCCCTCATTCTACTTTCTGCTAACTAAAAGAGAAAAAGAAAACTGACAAATAAAGGAAAATTTGGCTTTGGTTCAAGGATATACATTATCCTTACAAGAACACAAGCATCTGCTTTGTTGGATAAGATCAAGATATGTTCAGCATGTTGGACTGAATCCAGAATTAGTCATAAACTGAAAGAAAGGAATGAGATGTACTGTAAGTTACTCATGTCACGAGAAGTTTAATTCCCATTGATTCCAAACTTGATTAAGTCTGTAGCTAATTCTTTATCTCCAAGAATCACCAGTGAAATGTATTTGGAAGATTGTAAACGATGGATGTTCTTGTGTAGGTCTTTATTTCTTATTCCTAGCCTCTGAAACAGCCTCTGCATCAAAAGGGTTTACTCAGCTATAGTTATAACTGCTGTCTCTTAGATTTATAACCCTATTTAATCATTTTAAAGTGCCTCATAGGTAATAACCATCGACACGTATTTTATGACAATGATTCTGTGAGTTAGTTCTGGAATATGTGAAAATGACACTGCTAGCACACAAAAATGTTATTCGAACGCAGAGTTTTAACATTCTAGGAAAGGATGAAGAAACATTTCCTTCTCCCGGTTTTGCCTTTTCACTATGAGACTCCTTTCTTTTCATTGACCATCCTTCTTTGTTCTTTACCTTAAATACTTCCCCTTATTTTACCATTGAAAAGTCTATTGGGCTTCACAACAGCAGTGTTTGTTGGGGTTCTCTTAATATCCTACCACTTTACTCTACAATGAGAAATTACTTTCAAAATTCTGCCAAAAAACCTTCAAGAACTTGCCTAGGCAGTCACCAGAAGTCAACATTGGCACACACACACACACACACACACACACACACAATCACACACACAGAGAGACACAAATAAAAATTAGAACATAATTTCTTAATCTGTCAATCCCAGTTCATTCTTATACATCTAGATTTATCTGAACTGTAGCTCATTTCAAGGGAATTATTCTGACTGTTGATAATATAAAAAAATAAGAACCTACTAAGAATGTGAGCCTCTTCTTGTATCACTGGCTTCCAAGTTACATGTCCACTTTAAACTTAAAGTTTGTTTTACCCTTTCTTTCAGTTTAAGTACATTGCCTCAACTTCTATATTCAATCCTTGAGCTCTCCCACCTCCACCCCCAATATTAATTACTGCTATCCCTGAGAACAGGATAGGGTGGTGGTGGTAGGAAGCTTCCCAACTTTGCTTTTATTAGTGGATGAGGGCTGGGGATAGGCCAGTGGTTGGAGGAAGAAAAAAAAGGTCACAGCAGTCTTAGAGGTTGAAGCAGGGGAACTTTGAAAGGGAAACTAGGAATGAACAACCCAAAGAGTTATTTGGTTATGAGCTCTGTTGCTGCTCATTATCCCCTCCAATGAAACACTAACACTAGAAGTTCCTAAAATAATCCAAGGATTAAACACTGATGGCAATAGTGAGTGAGATTGGCAGTCTCAATAATTAATATATAAAATAAAATAAAACTAAATAGCATAACAGAACCCACTCTATATTTGCAGTAGGAAGGCAACCAGTCATTTGAATTAATTTTGTGAATGGGCTAATTTTTTAAAAAAATCATCCATAACTTTTAAGTCAGTTTTCCTAGAGTCAAATAGATTAGCTAAATCTACTTAAGACAAACCAATTCTGTGTTGTGCCCTTCCCTTGGTTTTAAAAACTCAATAAACAACAACAACAAAAAGCTTTACCAAAGCCCTGAGATATTATCAAGTTGATATGTTTTATACATTGAATAGCAAACTAGCTATGTTTACATATGTTAGTTTAAGTTTATTTAAGCCTTTTCTGAAGCATACGACTACCCTTCATTAGCTATCTTTCTAGATGCAGAGGCAAGCTTTTCAGTCTGGTCTTGGCTCTCTGTGGTTTTGAAATTCAGCACTGGACAGTTCCTAAATAGCTTCTAAAATGTGCATTATGTTAATGTGAGCTGAAACATTGTTGAAGGAAATGGGAAACTGTTTTGAAAGAAGCAAAAAACTAGTTTTCAGCAAATATATGCTGTTGCTCTGGAAACCCAGGAAGGCCAGACGTGCCATTGGGATGTGTAACGCTAGCATCTATTTTGTACCTGATTCCAGTAAAGGTAAAGGTAAAGGTTCCCCCGCACATGCGTGTTAGTCATTTCTGACTAGGGGCCGGTGCTCATCTCCGTTTCAAAGCTGAAGAGCCAGCGCTTGTCCGAGGACGTCTCCGTGGTCATGTGGCCGGCATAAGTAGACGCCAAAGGCGCACAGAACACTGTTACCTTCCCACCGTAGTGGTCCCTATTTTTCTACTTGCATTTTTACGTGCTTTCGAACTGCTAGGTTGGCAGAAGCTGGGACGAGTAATAGGTGCTCACTCTGTTACGCGGCACTCTGGATTCGACCTGCCAAACTGCTGACCATCTGGTCGACAAGCTCAGCATACTAACTCACTGAGCCACTGCGTTCTAGTACTTCAGTACAGTTTGCTGTGAAAATCTTGGCTTTCCACCTTAGAGCACAGACAGATGCAGGCTAGCAGCAGATTGAGCAATGCTCCATTTAGCCCAGTGAGGACAAAACAAAATAAAATATTTCTCTCCTCCTTAGTTGTGATTACTATTGCTACTGCTATTAAACATGTTATTATAAGAACAATTTATATTTTGCAGATTCCAGAATTTTACTTGTCTCCTTATTTGCTGTCTTTTTGCTGATGTTATAATAAATACTTTTGGGGACCACCTAGATCAAGAAAATAGTGTGGGGAAATACTTAAACTCCTGTTCCCAGTATCATCCCTGAGCTGAAATCAGCTTCCTCCAGTTACTTTCAAATAACATTTAAAAAGCAATAACAGGAAATCTGCTCATGGATGTCCTACATCAAGGCTGGATGAAATTTAAAAGATTAAAGGCTGTAATTAAGTTTTATGGATAGCATCAGCTAATATTATTTTGACCCTAGTCTTTATGAAGCTCAGCTTGAACTTTCTTCATCTGTGCCTCCCATTTCAGTAGCCAGATAGAAGATTGATCGGAAACTTCAATGCTTTTTACATTTGCATATTGAAATCAATGAGACCTATGTTAATGGTAAATTTAAAATTTATCCATTTGATTTAAAGGAGACTTTTCTGAAAAAAAAATCATCATTGGGATTTATGTTAATTATACATTTAAAGTATATTGATTTAAAGGACACTTTTCTGAATATTGTTCGGTCTAGCTCCAACTTTTACTTCAGTCATGTTGCAAAATTGAGTTATTCTTGGCTAGATGATGTGGTTGAGGATGAGGATGATGGTGATGGTGATGATGGTAAATATTTTAAGCACAATGGAGACTTAAAATCTTGGCTATAGCATTGGTAATTAAACCTTCTTGGTTTAGTGTCCTGAAATAGGTTTGAATGACACCTTGACTCCAAAAATAAGAGGAAATAGCAAGTTAATTTCCTCATATTCATGCTGGGAGACTATGTGGGTGACATCTTAATGGCAGAGAAATGAGAACAGAATAGGAAATCACGCAAAGAGATTGTTTTAAAGCTTGTGTTATGACTACGGAAATAAAAATGAGATTTTTGCTGCTGAAAAAGAGAATTTACACAGCACCGAAAAACATAACATAAATGCAATGACACTGAAGTTATTCCCTGGTTTTTGCAATTGCTAAATAGCCTACATTTGTATGGTTTGACAGCGCAATTTTGGATCTTCCCAGGAATCTATCAGTGTTGGTACTGAGCAAATCTGAGAATATTGATATTAGCACAGCTGGGAATATGTAAATGCAAAAGATAGTACATCTTTTAATACAGTTTTGAACTGATTTATTTAATGGAACCAAAGCTCTTCTATCATTAAGTAGTAGGTGACAGCTGCCATATTTCCCTTGTTGCCTAAGCTAACTAGCTGATGGTCTAGTAATCATCAGTGTTCACAAGATTCAGTTGTCAGTCAACTTAGCAACTTGTGAAATAGGAAAGGGGCTTGTAATCTTTTATCTCCAGCAGAAAAACATCTCGGGCACTTCCTAGATTGAATGTATAAATATATATGTTTAGTTGGTCTTTTCTAACAATGGTAGTAGCTCTGCCTCTCCAAGGATCCAGGAACTGTTATCTTTTCCACTGGTTGTGTTTACACATTAAGCTAAGCCAAAAGGTGCTTTGTTTGATTTTGGCATATGCTGTGATCCCAGTGATGGGGTTTCTATGTCATGCTTTATGAGGTAGTATAAAGGTAAAGGTAAATGTTCCCCCGCTTGTTGTTTCCAACTCTAGGGGCCGGTGCTCATCTCCGTTTCAAAGCCGAAGAGCCAGTGCTTGTCTGAGGACGTCTCCGTGGTCATGTGGCTGGCATGACTAGATGCCAAAGGCACACGGAACGCTGTTACCTTCCCACCGTAGTGGTCCCTATTTTTCTACTTGCATTTTTACATGCTTTTGAACTGCTAGGTTGGCAGAAGCTGGGACAAGTAACAGGTGCTCACTCTGTTATGCGGCACTCAGGATTCGACCTGCCAAACTGCCGACCTTCTGATCGACAAGCTCAGCATCCTAACCCACTGAGCCACTGCGTCCCTATATGAGGTAGTGTACTTAGTAGCAAATCCAAAACATTGTAGTTTATTCTGTACATTATAAATAAGTAATACAATCATTTTCTAGTATCTAAGGCAATTTTTAATGCTGCTGCAGACTGATCTTACTAGCTTTTTCCATGTAAGCATGGAAATGAAGCATTATCCTTCCACCAAGATTAATAGAAATAGAAAAAGAGAGAGATTTGCCCAAACCCACTTAGTGAGGTACTACACCACACAGTTTTTACCATAAATTACTTCATGAATATTTAACTGAATGACTTAAATTAAGGTTGAGCTGAATGTTCATGATTTAAAATTTCAGATTGATTCGCCTTAATTTTATTAAAATTGTGTTGATTTTTCATTAGTTAATACTTGCCTATTTTGTATTAAAGATCTTTTAAGGAAGCAGTTTTGATACAATGCCATGTTTGCTCATTTAAAAGAAAGTTCAGTTGATTTCAGTATGGTTTACATACAAAATAGATTGTGTATAGATCATGTATGATTGAGTTCATGTGTTTGTACTGTCATTTAATAATTGATCAAAGCTAATGTGTTTTCTGGTGTGGCTTGTTCAACATGTTGTGATTTAAAAAGCACAGTTTAGCAGAATTTATGAATTTAGTCTAAATATATGTAAGCTGTAAGGTTTTCCTAAAAGTTGGTGTAAAATTCTAGACTACAATTTCAATTCAGAAAAGCAAACAAAGGCTTTCAGGTCCCAGGGATCTATCCTGTACTACATCATAGATTGCAGGTTTCAGTTCATGAGCCAAGCATAAATCACAGTTTGGTGGAAGCACACATGTTTTGCATGGAAAGAACCCAGTATCAGTTCTTAGCCAGATACAAGTAGGAAAGCATCCAGTCTAAAAACTATGGAAAGCCACTGTGAACTAGTGTAAATCAGTCTTCAAAATAGTGTCCTTCAAATATGTCAGATTCCAATTGTCATAATTTCCAACCAACAAATAAAATGTGGAAAGGAGTTTTTCCCCTTACAGGCAAAACAAATTCGTTAAAATTACAAGTTGTAATAGCTTTTGTGTTTTTTTAGTAAATGTTAGAAACTTCAAGCTGATGTGGTTTAACTAATGCACATAAATTAAAACAATGTTTTAATATTCCCTTTTCACTCTTACAGACAGACTGTGTCTTTCTTAATCTTGGATCTTCTAACAGAGGCCTGTGAGTTTCTAGCACTGTACATTTCTGGACAGAGAGCTCTGATATCATTACTATGATCTGTTGGAGCCATCTCCCACTTAGGAGTCACTGCCCTGACTGCTCCCATCACTACTGATATATGGATGAAACAAGAGAATCTGAATTGATGGGATGCTACTACAACAGCAGATCTAAGGAGAGGGGATATATAAGTATATTAGGGAACTACGGATGGACAGAAGACCTGCATCCACATTAACTAAATAACAGCTAGTTACCCAACACTTCGACAAAGTGAGAGGAAGCTGTTTTCACAACCGGCAATAGATCAACTATATATTACATCCCATACTCAGGAAGAACTGGAAGAACAACTAGATGTGCAGCCAACACCTTTTTTTTTAATTTAAATTTTTATTAATTTTCTAATATTACATCTACAACATGGTGGCTGAGTACAATAATTCCATTACATTTAGATATCATTAGTACAGATCTCAGAGTATTACAATAACTATTCCTTCTCTTTCCCCCTTAATATATACTGTCTCTTATTCAAACCAACACAATTCTTATTTTATCAATCAAACAAAAAATAACTTTCTAACCTTTATCAATAGTTTTTAGTTTATATATTGTTTTAACATTGGATAGTTAGACAATCAATGACCTAATAAATTTTTCTCAATTTTATATTTCCATTAATATTTAAATTTAACATTTAATATTTATCATTTCCAAATTTTAAATGACCCCAATTCCTATCCAATTCCTCCCAAAGTCTGGTGTTCAGGATACACATCTTATCTATCTAGGTTCTCGCCATCTACATCAACCACTTAATTATACGAAATAATATTCTTATTTTCTAATAATTCTAAAATATCTTAAAATCTTAAATTTTATAACCAAAATTTCTTTTATTTCCATGTCTAGTATTTCCTCTTTCTTCCTCTTTTATTTACTATCTCATATTTAAGACTAATAGTTTTTTAACTATTAGTATTTATACCACAAACCAACATTCAAATTTAATTGATAGTTTATACTTCTAAATTTTACTTAACCAAAATTTTCTTTATTTCAACTCATAACAGTATCTTGTATTTAAATCTTAATTGTTTTAACATTCAATCTTTTTGACAATCAATGACAGCAAATTTTTCCCAATTTTAATTTTCCCTTAATATTTAAATTTAACGTTTAATATTATCATTTCCAGATATTTAATTGACCCCAATTCCTTTATCACAGTGCCTCTCAAAGTCTAGTATTCAAGATACACATCTTATATATAGGTTCTTACCATCTATATCAACAGATTAATAATACAATATAAGATTCTTATTTTCTAATTTTCCCCAAATATCTTAAACTTAATAACCAAAATTTCTTTTACTTCAATGTTTAGTACTTCCTCTCTCTTCCTCTTTGTATCTACTATCTCATATTTAAATTAATATTTTTTCTTCTGCTACATATTTATTACATTCGTCAATAGGTTTTTAGCTTATATATATATAAAACACCTTTACATGACCTTTATGCACAAGTCAATATTCAAGTTTAACTGTTAGTATTTATACTTCTCAATTTTACATGACCAAGATTTTCTTTATCTCAATTCATTACAAAATCTTATATGCAAAATACATATCTGTTTAAGTATATTCTATTTTAGATCTCATATATAAATCAAAACCCCATTCTTTTTCAGTCTTTTTCTAGCTTTCTTTCTTTGCCAAATCATCTTCCATATCCTTGCTTTTGGATCATCGAGCAAAACTCATTGTGTTGTTGTATCTGTTAGGTGGCATTGAAAAAAACATCCAATTGCCATTTTTAAAAGAGGGCTAGCAGATCTGGCAGGTTGTCTCCTTGTTTTTCCATCTCAGTGTAGTTGTCCAGAAGTATTTGTCTTCTCTTCCATCTGTTTTTGGTCCTCAGGTTCTTCTGATTTATAAAGGAAATCTTTTCGTTTTTCTGAAATGGTATAGGGTTTCCTGCCTGAGCAGGGGGTTGGACTAGATGACCTCCAAGGTCCCTTCCAACTTCTTCTTCTTCTTCTTCTTCTTCTTCTTCTTCTTCTTCTTCTTCTTCTTCTTCTTCTTCTTCTTCTTCTTCTTCTTCTTCTTCTTCTTCCTCTTCTTCTTCTTCTTCTTCTTCCTCTTCTTCTTCTTCTTCTTCTTCTTCTTATTATTATTATTATTATTATCATCATCATCATCATCATCATCATCATCATCATCATCATCATCATCATCATCATCAATTTCTTTTCTGTATTTTCTATTATTTGTATTTGCTGAGTAGTTAAATCTTCTATCATAGTATTTGATTGTTCCACATTTTCTGTAGTATTCTGTATAGATGATTCTTTAGTTGGAGTCATAATTTGAGTTTGCATATCTGGGCTACCTTCTTGCTTTTTTCTGTAGCTTCTTATTTCATCACCAGCTATAAGGAGGGTTTGAAAAATCACTTTCAACATACACAGGGTTTGTTCCTGCTCTTCTTCTGTAGGGAAAATCCATTCCTGATCTTCTTCCATAGTAGTATATTAAACTAAAAGCTTTACAATCAGGAAGTTCACTAAGTAAGGAGCAAAGCTGAGCTTCACAGCTGGTGTTTCAAGGTTGCATGTATCTTATCTATTTTCTAGGCTGTCAACCAAGTCTGTTTTAGACAATAACAGGTTGCAGTCTCAAGTTTAGCCACAGGATGTCATCCCAGAGTTATTTTAATCTTTTCAGTTTTTTCTTCTATTTTAAAAGAAAAAACCCAGACCTTCAGTAAAAAATAAAGAGTAAAAATTAGAGAAAAATAGAGAATAGAAAATAAAGAATCTTTTAATCCACCAATTTTAGGAAACAGAGTTCCGATTAGGATCCCATTATTTTTTTCAACATTTTAAACTCCCCTGGGTAGTCAGTCACTGCAGTTTCTGGAGGGAGGGCTAAAATCTCCCTTCCCTCTCAACAGAGATGAAAATACATAGCAGCTTATACAGGTACAGAAAGTAATTAGGGTTTAAGAGAGGTAGATCTTACCCAGTCTCTTCCACGCTGCTTTGAAGTTGCCAGATGGGGAGTGTGACTTTGGCTAACTGCAGCCTAGTGATGGGCCATATCTCTATGTCTGGTCTTTTGTCCGCTGGTTTGGAGGGATTTGCCAGCTGTAGTGGGAGAGCTACTGCTCTCCTGCGATCCAACAGGGCCCCCTCCTTGCTGGTTGCCTCTACTGGGCAAACTTTGACCCTTTTCAGGTTCCCCCAGCAATCCAAAACTGGACAGGGAAGACGGAGTTCATCTTCCAAGGCGTCCATGGTGGCCGCATGGTAAACCAGAAGTCCACACCTTATGCTGTAACATCATTACCATCCTCTCTGTTACAAAGGACAGCTATTGGTACAAGGCATAAGATCATGGATAAGCTAGCTACAATCAACCTCAAGATTGATTTCTGAGGTTCAGTAAAGAGGTACCATGAGATAGATGCCAATAGAGCACCCACAACAATCTCTAAATCCCTTCCCCCTCCTTCCAGAAAATAAATTAGAGCTTAAAGTCAAGACAACTTGGAGAGAGGTTAGTCAACTGGTGGAATTACAGAAAGGTGTGAAGAGCTAGTAACAGCAGAAACTGAACAGTACTAGAACAGCATATAGAAAAAAGAGAAGAGACATAACACCAGTGCAAAGTTGTTGTGAAACCTGAGAGTGGACCACAGCAATCTCCTGAACAAAAATCAAAGTAGGAAACATCTAACATCTAAGAATATGAAGAGCTAGACAGCTTCCAGTCCAGACATGATCCATACCTACTAGCTAAAGAAACTTAACAGCAGTGCATGAACACTTAGCAGAATAGATGAACCAGCTGCTAGCAGTAGGCTTCCAACCAGACTGGCTAACTCAAGAAATGAGTTAGCATAAAAGACCCCCCACAAGAGAAAAGCACCAGACAACTACCGGCCATTAATCTCCTTCTGCATAACATAGAAAGTCCTATCAGGCACAATAGCTGAGAGTAGCACTGGGAATAACATGAAGCTCAAAACACCATTGCTTATAGATAAAGCAGTTGCACAAGACTCAAGGTTTAGACAGATCAATATGAGCACAGCCTGGATTAATTACAGAAAAGCCTACGACTCAGTGCCACACACATAGACCTTTGATCTGTGAATGCCTGGTGCTATATAAAGTCAACAGAAAACTAAGAACTGTTCCCAAGGACCCAATGGGACTGTGGAAGACAACACTAGAAGTCAATTCAAGACAGCTCACACAAGAAATATTGAGCGCCGTATAAACCAAGGTTCCACTGCTGTTTTCTATAGGCTTGGGATGTACCATTGATAGATAGCTGAGGAGCAAACATTGAGAATTCCTACCAGTGGCAGTAAAGGGTGGATTAAAAGACAGCACTGAGGCATTGATCAGATCAACACAAGAATAGTCACTAAGCACCAGTTCCATTGAAACAGGGGTCTACTACACTAGACAGGACCCAAGGTGGAGACTAAATAGAGAAGATTCAGAAACAGTTCAACATAGTGGCAGGGTGTAAGATGCAGGCAGGAACAGCGTATACTGAATGGCAACACCAAATAGCTGGTATTGTGAACTGTGCAGAATATGGGCTAAATCTCCTAAATCTAGTGGGAGATCTCACATAGCTTTGTGGAAAATAAGAGGGCTAAGATCCTATGGAATTTCTAGATCCATATAGATAGGCAGGTACTGGCCAATCAACCAGACATTATGACAGTAGAAAAGAGCAGAAGTCAGCACTAGTGATGGATGTAAGAATGCCAAGTGACACCAACATCAGGAAGAAGGTGTACGAAAAACTGGATAAGTGCCAAGACCTGAAGGAGGAACTGGAAAGTATGGAGAAAGTAAAGGCCAAAGTGGTAGCAGCATTATAGAGCAGGACAGTGACTCCTAAGCTTGGGAAAATTACTCCAACCGATCTCAGGAACAAAATCAGAGGTCTCTGTCCAGAAAAGTATGGTGGTGCTAGAAAAAGCTAAGATCCTATGCAGAATCTTCAAACTTACAGGCCTCTGGTAGAAGGCTCAAGTTTGAGGAAGATGCAGACTATCCATAAGGCTGAGAGGAGAATTTTATATATAGGTATTGACTTAGAACCATTTATTTAGTAACTGTTCAAAGTTACAACAGCAACAAAAAAGCTTTTCACACTTATGACTGTAGCAGAATCCACATAGTCACATGATCAAAATTCAGATGCTTGGCAACTGGTTCATATATATGATGGTTGCAGTGCCTTAGGGTTATTTGATCACCTTTTGCAATCTGACGAGGAAAGTCAAGGGGATTCCAGATTCACTAAACAATCACATTACTAATTTAACAAATGCAGTGATTCACTTAACAACTGTGGTAAGAAAGGTCATAAAATGTGGCAAAACTACTTATCATCTGCCTCACTTAGCAACAGAAATTTTGGGCTCAATTGTGGCTGTAAGCTGAATTCATTTTCAGCATTTAAATAAGTCTGCTCACATGTTTATAAGGAGTTAAATAAGTTGTGAAAAATCTTAACATATCCAAGACAATCCAGTACTATATTTATTTTTAAGAAATGATTTCATTATCAGGTTATTTTCTCCTCAAATGTATATTTCTTATTTATGTAAAAGAGTTATGTATTATTTCCATGTTATTACTTTCTTTAAATCTGTTAAAATACAATTATTGATAATTTGTTCTATAATGAATAATATAGTGCTAATTTCATTTTTTTAAATTTCCACTGTTTATAAGTGTTTGTGCCTCAATCAAGCTGGTTTTTCATGGTGATATATTTTCACTGGAAGTTGGGATATTTTTCTTTCCCTTTTAGTCCCAGGAATTATAACAGGGAGATTGGGAAAGGCTGTTGTATGAATGACCAGACTCATGCAATAACACATAATCATGTTTTTAGGATGTATCCTTTGTTCAAAAGGGAAGCGGTGGCTCAGTGGGTTAGGACGCTGAGCTTGTCGATCAGAAGGTTGGCAGTTTGGCGTGTCGAATCCCGAGTGCCGCATAACAGAGTGAGCGCCTGTTACTCGTCTCAGCTTCTGCCAACCTAGCAGTTCAAAAGCAAGTAAAAATGCAAGTAGAAAAATAGGGACCGCTATGGTGGGAAGGTAACAGCATTCTGTGCGCCTGTGGCATCTAGTCATGCCGGCCACATGACCACGTAGACGTCCTCAGACAAAGGCTGGCTCTTCGGCTTTGAAACGGAGATGAGCACCAGCCCCTAGAGTTGGAAATGACTAGCATGCGGGGGAACCTTTACCTTTACCTTTACCTTATCCTTTGTTCAAACCAGATTTTGGAGTAATTACTGTTCCTTGGTAAACAAAACTTAGCACTTTGGCAGAATCTGTAAAATCCCCCAGTTGCTTATCACTTTTATGTGGCTATTGGCAGAAATTGGTGAAATTATGATTACTGATTATATAAGTCATAATATGTAAGTTCAGTGGCTATATAAATTTGTTTAATAAATAAATTATATAAGCAAAAGAGGATTTGAAGGGATTTTTGCTCAGTGAAATGGGGAATATTCCAGCAGCTTTATTTATTCCATCATGTGCAATGAAGCTGATAAGGTGAGCCACAGAACCTATAGAAACGTTAGGGGCAAAAACACTGAGAGGTATTCATTCTGCTTCAAACTGAGTCCAATTTTCTATAGTCTAGCTCAGGGGTGTCAAACTCAATTTCAATGAGGGCCGCATCAGCACTGTGGTTGCTCTCAGGGGGCCGGGTGGGCATGGCCTGGGTGGGCGTGGCCTACTGGGTGGGCGTAGCTAGAGTGCGTGTGGCCTACTGGGTGGGCATGGCCAGCTCTACATCGTTCGCATCAAGGGTGCCTATGGGGGCCCGGGCAGGAGTGGGACAGATCTGAGGGTCTCTGGCAGGAGGAGGGTCTCTGGGCCAGGGCCAAGGCAGTGGGGGCCATTCCCTCACTGTTTCCAGGATGGCTTCGCGGGCCACATGAAACCACTTCGCGGGCCAGATCTGGCCCCCGGGCCTTGTGTTTGACATGTCTGGTCTAGCTCCTAGGTATTTAAATTGTGAATTTCCCGCAAACACAATCTAAAACAAAAAATGGCCCATGTGTACATAAAAGAAGCCTTAGCAAAATTACGACACGTTACCATAATATTTCTATGATAAAAAAAAAAATCATTTGTCCTTAAGCCAGAATTTGCTTATGTAGCTAATTAATGGTTCAAAACACTTTCTAGCAAATCCATGGCTGAGCAATGCTTTGAATCAAGTTATAATCTATATGATTTTCAGTCACTACTCACTAATCTGTTGGCTGAAATTCACAAGTTCTTACTATTGATATTTCACAGGTTTGTTTTGAAAGGATATGGAAGAATTATGTTCCAGGTCTATGTAACTATATTGTTGTTAGCTGTGAAGCCGTGTCCGACCCATCGCGACCCTATGGACAACGTTCCTTCAGGCCTTCATGTCCTCTACCATCTTCTGGAGTCCATTTAAGCTCATGCCTACAGCTTCAATGACTCCATCCAGCCACCTCATTCTCTGTCATCCCCTTCTTCTATTGCCCTCAATTTTTTCCCAGCATTAAGCTATTTTCCAATGAGTCCTTCCTTCTCATTAGGTGGCCAAAGTATTTGAGTTTCAACTTCAGGATCTGGCCTTCTAAAGAGCAGTCAGGGTTGATCTCCTCTAGGACTGACCGGTTTGATCGCCTTACACTCCAAGGGACTCACAGGAGTCTTCTCCAGCACCATAGTTCAAAGGCCTCAATTCTTTGGCGCTCAGCCTTTCTTATGGTCCAACTTTCACTGCCATACATTGCAACTGGGAAGACCATAGCCTTGACTATACGCGCTTTTGTTGACAGGGTGATGTCTCTGCTTTTTAGTGTGCTGTCTAGATTTGCCAAATGCTTTCCTCCCCAGGAGCAAATGTCTTTTAATTTCTTGGCTACAGTCCCTATCTGTAGTGATCTTGGAGCCCAGGAAAATAAAATCTGTCTATGTAACTATAGGATCTTTAAAACATGGTCCCCATTCTTGCTTGGCCATTCCATGTTTGCTATAAACTCACGTTAGATAGGAAAATAAGAGTAAAGCAAAGACAGTCTTCTAGTAGTTAATGAAAGAAGATTGACTAGTTTTGCAATTCAAATTAGCATAGATGGATACGAGTTTTGTGAAGCAGTCTTGTGAGCATTCCACTGATATTATCCTTCCTGCAGAATCTGTGGTTAGAAATGAGCCTCATATTTTTGTGGCTTTAATTTACATTCCAGAGTTAGCAAACTTTGCTTTGTCAAATCTTTGAAGACAGTAGCTCAGGTAGAGCATTTTTTTAATGATTGCAATAATAGTGAGATTTTATGCACTGATTTCCCTTGTAAAGTTGATATAAGTTTTTAATAGGTAAGGGTTAGAAAATATAAGTGAAGATTAAACTGGCTGAACTACAAGCAAAGTTACGTGAATTTAAATTTCAGCTGAGAGAAAAAAAATCATTTCCCCCTATTCAGAAGGAGCTAATTAGCAGACTAATCACACTACTAAAACAAGTTATATTTTTAAAAGAACATGTTAAAATATTTGCTTCATTTTGGACTCTCTTATATGTGGGATATGTATTGATTACATAATTTATTTAGAAAACTACTACTAGATTAATAAAAAAATGTAGTTGCCACACTGATTCTGGATATTTAGTAATGAAATAATTTGTATTCAGCAATTCTATAAAAACATAGTCCTATAGTCTTCTATTATTAGCTTTCTTGACTCTTATTTATTACTTGGTCAGGAGCATCTCCCTCTCCTTCTCTATCCCTACCTTTCTATCTCTGTCTCTCTATATAACATTTATAGAGAGCCCTCAGGACTTATATAGATAACTTTTGAAACTCAGGTAAGAAATCAATGTTTTATAGGGAGTGTTATGCTGAATATCTTACTGGAACTGTAGAATGGGGACCATAGAGCCTTGGTGGAGCAGTGGGCTAATGCCTCCTTAAGTAACACCAGCTGCCTGCAATTAGTGCAGGTTCGAGTCCCACCAGGCTCAAGGTTGACTCAGCCTTCCATCCTTCTGAGGTAGGTAAAATGAGGACCCAGATTATTGGGGGCAATAAGCTGATTTTGTAATAATGCTGCTTGGGGGTGTGTGAAAGCCCTAATAAGCAGGCATATACATAGAATGAAGGCTACTGCTAAGCTTGTAAGCCGCCCTGAGTCTTCGGAGAAGGGCGGGATATAAATGGAATTAAAATAAAAACATAAAAAAAATATTTCAAGAAAAAAAGTGTCTCTGAATGATAGTGTGAGAGATCGATGAGGCAAAAACATAACATAAATGTGGGCTAGCCTTCACACACAATAATCATTGCCATATAGATTAAAAGCATATTGGTATGTATATCCAAATGGTATTAATATAGCTGTTAAACAAAAGGGCCTTTTTAAAAAATTAAATCAGACCAGTAGAGAGCATACAGCATTTAAGTATTATTTTTTCTATTAGCTACCGCTGGCCGCTTTCAGAACCCCAACTCTTACTATGTTATCAGCAATAGGTTTTCCCTCCCATTTCTTTTCCTCCTTGCTAAGCAGGTTATAGGCCCAGGTCAGTAGGTTCTTACTTTGCTACCAGAAAAATTTAAAAGAAAATTATTTTGTAGGATGTCCCCAAAATCATGCCTGAGCTACGATCCTGTTTCCTTCTGAGACTAGCCTAGTCATTTTGTCTTATTCTAGTTGTCCATTGACTTCTTACAGTTTCTTATTCTGTCTAATCCTGATTGCAACCATTTTCACATACTTGATATTCCTTCTGCCTACAGTGAAATGCAAAATAATATTCACATTTCTCCTCTGGTGAAGAATCTTCAAGCTAAAAATAGGTTAGGTGTTAACTGGCATATTCATTTTAACTTCCTAAAAGAGGAGTTACCTGGACAGGGAAAAGCCCAGTACAAGCGTACTGCCTTGGTGGAGCAGTGGGCTAATGCCTCCTTAAGTAACACCAGCTGCCTGCAATTAGTGCAGGTTCGCATCCCACCAGGCTCAAGGTTGACTCAGCCTTCCATCCTTCCGAGGTAGGTAAAATGAGGACCCAGATTGTTGGGGGCAATTAAGCTGACTTTGTAATAATGCCGCTTGGTGTGTGTGTGAAAGCCCTAATAAGCAGGCATATACATAGAATGAAGGCTACTGCTAAGCTTGTAAACCGCCCTGAGTCTTTGGAGAAGGGCGGGATATAAATGGAATTAAAATAAAAAAAATAATAATTTCAGAGGCTTAATTCCTTTTTATTCATTCATGTTAGTATGCCATTCATAACTCTTGACACTATTATTTATTATTTAACATAGTCTGAGTCATGTGACTGTTCTATGTAAGAAAATGCAGTTTTAAAAAAAATGCATTTGAAGTGATCTCTAAATTTTGTGACCATTCAGGCCTGGATTACTTCATTGTGTATGATGGTGGTATAATGGATTTTTTTTAAAAAAAGTTCCTCCTCCCTATATAAAGCTTCTTCATAGTAATGTAAACCAGGATTTCAACAACGTTACATTGAATGACTTCTCTGATATACAAGTTAGCTACAATTAGACTGGGTATTCTCTATGTGCACCTTTATGGAAATTCAAAAACAGTAGTCAAGTAGCAAAGTTCATAACTCAGCTGTTAAATTATTGCACAAATCTTGTCATTGCAGTTTATCCATAGCAACTCACTGAGGCAAGGATAACACTTAACACTTTTTCAACAGTGATAAAGATGTGTGGGGTGAAATGATATGCAGTATTTTTCTTCAGGAACTGCATCTGCTAAACTACATTTACTGCCAAACCCAAATGCAGTATTTATGAAGATATAAAACATATGTGATTTGAAAATTGTATGTTTTTTTAAAATTTTGACAATTTGCAATGTTAGAGTAGCTCCTTTTTCTTAGCTCTATGCCTCAGAACCAAAAGAGTTGATAGCTCAGCCAATCTTACTGTATAGATGTTGTGCTTTGATAATAAAGGTTCATTCATTCAATTCTCAGAGGAAATTAGTCCTCCTCAACCATTTGCTTCTGAGAATCTTCAGCCCTTCCTCACTTCCTATTCCATCTTCATTTTGATTGATTTTTTTTACATTTTATTTTATTTTCATGTGCATGTCAGCCTTCAAGAACATGTGAGCAGCTCACAAAAGCTTTTGCATTACATTTAAACATGTTAGTTTTTCTGGGTTTTGGCATTCTGGACCAAGATTTGTTTCTTGGCTTACAGCATATTAAACTCAATTAGAATTCTGAATACCTAAAATATATTCTAAAATTCAGTAATTCAAACATATAGCATTAAAATGGTAACACAAATAGAGTTGGGTACACAAGTATGTTGGGAAAGCATTTCAGATGCAGCATTACAGGACTAGAACAATATACTTTGTGACCTGAACATGATATTCCTTTCCTATTCCATGTATAGAATATTTATTGGTCTGGCAGTTAAGTAATACTGATGAAGAAGTAGTTTCTGGGGGCTGAAAGCTAGTTTACAGGGTCCAAGAAGAGAAAAGAAGAAAAAAGCTACCAACCAGATCTGCTACGGTATAAAAAAAGGTGTAGGGCCTCTGGAAAGAGTGCAGAGAAGAGCAACAAAAATAACTAGAGGACTGGAGGCTGAAACCTATGAAGAATGGTTGCAGGAATTGTTTATGTCTAGTCTAGTGAAAAGAAGGATTAGGGGTGAAATGATAGCAGTGTTCCAATATCTGAGGCGCTGCCACAAAGAAGAGGTGGCTAACCCATTCTCCAAAGCACCTGAAGGCAGGACAAGAAGCAATAGATAGAAACTAACCAAGCAAAGAACCAACCTAGAACAAAGGATAAATTTTTGGGCAGAGAGAACAATTAATCAGTGAAACAGCTTGTCTTCAGAAGTTGTGGGAGCTTGGTGGCAGTTTTTGAGAAGATATTGACAGCCATTTGACTGAAATATAGGGTCTCCTGCTTGAGCAGGGGTTTAGATTAGAAGACCTCCAAGGTCCCTTCTAACTATTATTCTGATATTTTTGAGAGAAGAATGGAATTTTCACACCACAAAGAGTTGACAGTGGCGATTTCAATCATTCGTTCACTTTCAGCATATAGCATTATTGCAACATCCTGCAGTTTATGTGTATCTGGTTATGTGGATCTATGGAATATATTAGCTAGTTTTAGTTCAACTGCCCATCACAAATAGGACAAGTGGCTTTAAAAGATTTCTGCAAAAAAAATCAGATTGAAGTTAATATTTATAGTAAGTACAAGCTTACTTGTGAAACAAGGAACGGCAAAAAAAAAAATTCTAATCCCACTACAAATTACAAACTCTTGGTCAACCATGTTATGAAATAAAATCACTGATGATCTCATCAGTTTTGACAAAAATCAGCCAACATTATCAAAACTATTTATTTATTCTATCATACCTACCAATATATTTACAAACTAAGCCTTGAGAACATGAAAACAACCCTCCCTATCTTGTTCAGTGATGCTTTAAGTCATGCAATCAAGTACTTCATAAAATTTTACCAAAATTAATCACAAATGTTTAGAAGCCTGTTCCTTTCCTCCTAGGCATCTTGACTATATTCCACCTTACATTTTGAGGTTTTGAAATTAATAACAAAAGAAAAAAAGCCACACAGTATTGGGAAATCTTATGAAAGTCACAAAGAATTACTGTTTTGTGAGCCATTAAAGGAAAGATTTCCACAGAAGATATATTTTCAACATTAAATACCTTCTTCAGTAAAAGCAGTGTTTTATGGAAAAACTGTACAAGGTAGGCAGTGATGGAGTAGCAGCTTTGACTGGAAGGAAAAGAAAAAAATTCAAGGAAAGGTTACAGAGATAACACCTCATGTAAAATTCATTCACTTCATCATCATAAGCAAGCTACTACAGCAAAGAGGTTGGAGTCCAAAGTGCATGAAATGCTGGAGAATATCATCAGTATGTTTATTTTTATAAAAATAAGATCTTTGAAACAGTAGAATTTTTACTATGGGGAGATTAGCACCTATATCAGGACACAATTGAAAGATATGTAAATATAACGCTGACGACTGAAAGATAGTTTACCAAAACATTTACAGATGTTATATATTGTGTATCGGGTTCTGAAGTGCAGAGGAGACGCCAGGCAGATGAGTACAAGTATTGCTTTATTGGCAATCATGTCTGTACTGGGGAGTTAGGGCATACATGCAAGCTTATATACTTTCATACAACCAATCAGATTGAATCTAACAATCCTGCCACTAAGACTCCTGCCAGAACTGTTAGAGTTCAAACATGTGAATAGTTGCTTTCTCAAAACCTAATACACAACATTATATGTACAGTTTGTTATACTCTGTCCTGTTATAGAATGTATTTTAAGTTTTTGTTATTTCTTTCTGTAACATAAAGTAATACTAATAGTAGTGTTGTAGCCAGGGAAGTTGAATCATGTCCATTTCTGTTTTTAAATGTACATTTAATAAAATTTTGTTTTTTAAAAAAGAAACAGTAGAATTTTTACTATGGGGAGATGGGGAGTGTCACAAAATATTTTTGTATTACACAGAGGTTGCCTGATTGCTTCATGGCAAAATGCTTAAAATAGTTACAGAACTAAATTATGAGTTTTCTGCATCTTTCCTTTTACAAAAAGACAAGTGTTTCCAATTTGCTGATCTTTTCTGTGAAATCAAAGTGCTACCAGTAGTATGTTAACTAGAAGATATATTTTTAAAAAAGCACGTCATTTGTGTCTTCAAAGAAAATGTGATGTTTTAACAATGAGTAAGAAGGATTTTTTGTAAAAAAACATTTGTGCAATGGAATGAGAATTTTGAAAATGGATGTTGGGCTATGTTAAATTGTGACTTTCTATCAATATATAATTTTGTTGCCCAAAACAATGTAGGTGTGCTACCTATAAAAATCCTCATATCTGCACATTTAATCAATCTGAAAGCAAAATTTTATGTTTGAACTTTAGTTATATATTTTTTAAAAATATAAGAGATAGTGCAGATACAAAACTTAGATTGGTAAAGAAATATTGATGGACAACGCTGAGCTTGTCAATCAGAAGGTCGGCAGTTTGGCAGGTCGAATCCCGAGTGCCGCGTAGCAGAGTGAGTGCCTGTTACTCGTCCCAGCTTCTGCCAACCTAGCAGTTCGAAAGCACGTAAAAATGCAAGTAGAAAAATAGGGACCACTACGGTGGGAAGGTAACAGCGTTCTGTGCGCCTTTGGCGTCTAGTCATGCCGGCCACATGACCACGGAGACATCCTCGGACAAGTGCTGGCTCTTCAGCTTTGAAACGGAGATGAGCACCGGCCCCTAGAGTCGGAAACGACTAGCACGCATGTGCGGGGGAACCTTTACCTTTTAATACATCATTACAAGCTCATAATATTACTTCATATCCACTTTCTAATCAAAATTCACATATTTTGTAGATCTTTAAGTTAAACATGCTTCACTTTCTATGTGAGATTTACCTTTTATATAAAAATGTTTTCTACATATAAAGGCATCCCCCTGCAGTTTAGTTAGCCATTCTTTCAAAAAGGGAATCAAAAGTCTTTTCCAAAAAAAAAAGAACTATAATTGCATCTGTTAATGCATACAATGCCAGTTCAGTATATTTTGAAGGGATATATATAGTTGTTAGCCCTTCAACATAGTCCAGGCAAGAAGCACAGCTAATATCTTTACTGTCAATAAATTTACAATAATAAAATCTTTCAAGTGTGGAAACATTTATCTTTTCCTTTCTTTTCACTTTCCCAAAAACTAGGAAGAGTCTTTTCTAAGATGCTTTCCATGCCCATATTCCTTCTTCGAACTCAATTCCCTCTTTTCTGACCCTTTTCTAGTCTGCAGTGCTTTCTCCTGTCTCCCAAGGTCTTTCCCCCCTAACACTACAGTAGTTTAGTTCAATGTAATATAAATATCTCAATGAGATTACATCTTTCCATTCTATTATCAATCACTTTCCATTCTATTATCAATCAATGGGCTTTACAGTATTGTCGCCATGTATGAAAAAGAGGGATGCAATCTGTTGTTTACCTTTCTAGACTGACAGGACATACCAATGTTAAAATAGCTTATACCATTTTTATGGAAGTTTGAAATACATTTGATTTTACACCTTCATTGATGTTCCCACTATTGGTATCTCTATATTCACATTTTGTATTAATTTAATTATATAATCTTTGAGTTGCTTGGAATTTCTTTACATTCTTTGTTGGTAATTTGTAAACCACACCTGTCAACTTAACAGTGTTATTTTTTATTTTATTTTTTATTTTAATTCCATTTATATCCCGCCCTTCTCCGAAGACTCAGGGCGGCTTACAAGCTTAGCAGTAGCCTTCATTCTATGTATATGCCTGCTTGTTAGGGTTTTCACATACACCCCAAGCGGCATTATTACAAAGTCAGCTAACTGCCCCCAACAATCTGGGTCCTCATTATATGTGATAAGATTTCCAAATTCAGTCAAACTCAATATCCTCCCTTTTTCTATAATTCTTTTTATTGCTGCATTACCTATTTCAAGATACCTGTACTGTGGAAATATAGACGAACACTGTATAGTAAGAGGTTCGTGAGGTTTTATCTTTTTTATCCTATTATCTTGTAATCTAAATAAAAATATATCTCCAGGAAGCAAATTTCTTAGTATCTTCATCTTTGTACAAATAGATGTTTAATAAGAAGGCCGGGGTGGGCCTCCTTATTAAACATCTATTTGGATAAAAATTTGGTGGAATATGCAGAAGATCTTCAAGCAAAAGATAAAGTTTTGTCCGCAATTCTTTTTGTTGGGTATAATTACAGAAGCTACTGTTGTGGACACTAAGCTGATGTTGAATTTAATTACGGCAGCAAGACTTTTAATAGGTCAGTATTGGAAGAAGGAGGAACTGCCGACTATAGAGGAATGGACTTTAAAGGTTTCTGACCTGGCAGAAATGGCAAAGATCTCGGCTTATTTGAAAGATCATTCGCAAGAACGCTATATTATGGAATGGAAAAAATGGATTGAATATATTCAGAAGAAATATGGGACTAAAAAGTTTCACTTAGCATTTGAATAAGTCTTCCTTTCGATTTTCTTTTTCTTTTTCTTTTTTTTCTATATGAAATATTAGTATTGTTTGTAGTTACCTTATATGAGCTAGAGAGTGATAGATTTAAGAATTTATTGTTGGTAGCATACGGATGTTTATGATTGTTCTTTGTTTTTATACCCTGTACTTAGCTCTGGGAAGTCGGGGGGGGGGAGGGGGGAAAGGGGGGGAGGGGTAGGGAGGGATAGGTAGGGGAGGGGGAGAGGGGATTGTTAAAGATAAAATGTATTTTAAAACTTTTCAATAAAAAAAGAAGGTCGGGGTGGGGTGGGGTGGAGGGGAAACAGAGGGAAAGAAAGCTGGACTTATTTTTTTCCTATAACTATTCCTGCTTTCAGTTGGTTATTTAGGACTGCACAATCTCTTATAGATTGTTTATTTCTATGTGTGCAACCTCTCTGGAAAAGCCATTTCTTTCATGGAAATAATAGAACTATAGCAAATATAATTCATTCTGGAATCTAAGTTAACCAATTAGCATAATAATATATTTTGAAATTCAGAACCATTAGCCCACCACTGTCTCTTGAATCTTGCATATTTTTCAATTTAATCCTTTTTATGTATTCAGATTGCTGGTGATACTAATGCTTATTAAAACAAGAGGAATGTACTTCAATATAGTATATTTTTTATATTTATTAGATTTTTATCCCATCTTTATTTCTTTATAAGTAATTTAAGTTAGCAAACATACATAATACTCCTTCCTTTCCCCAAAACATCAACCTGCAAAATAAAACCATTCTCTATAACAGTGATGGCGAACCTTTTAGAGACCGAGTGCCCAAACTGCAACCCAAAACCCACTAATGTATTGTTGGGTGCTGGGTGGGTGTGGCCTTTGGGTGGGTGTGGCCAATTGGGTGGGCGTGGCTGCGGTGGTAACGGCAAACTGGCTGGGACTAAAATGTTCAATCAATCAATTCCAACTTTGCGAGATCTTTTTTTTCTCCACAAGAAGTTGAAATTGATTGATTGATTGAACCTTTTTTTTTGCACACGGCAGCAGAGGCCTAAAGCGAAAAGGTTTTATAAAACCCATCTGGAGGCCTAGGACTGGGGCGATGGCGTGCGAGCCCACAGAGAGGGCTCTGTGTGCCACCTGTGGCATATTGTGATGGTGATTGATAATGATTTATTTATTTTTTGCTCCTTGCTATTAGGATGCTGAATTAAAAAGTGTGAGAACCCCTGAATAAGCCATTGTACATTTATGAAACTAAGTATAGTCCTAATTACTCCAGAGTTACATAAAAATCTATCTTTGTAAATTGTAGCAAAAAATAAGAATTCATTAATGATGATTATTTCCAAGACACCCGGTTTTACTTCCAATGTAAAAAACTAAAGTATCTGTTTCTACTTACATTAAGAAATATGCATGTATCATGTTCTGCATGGTTAATTGTCTTACACCAATTTTATTGGCAGATTTGTTAGTGGATCCTTCTGTACTGTATGTATGTTTGTTTTCATATGGTTCAGCTGATAGCTGGAATTCTTTGTGAAAAGGTATGTCACCTGTGCTGCCACAGTATGGGTGGGAAAGTTGTTGATTTTTCTGGCAATGCATTTCAAGCAGAAAGGGCTTAGCTTGAAATTCCTTGATGCAAAATGTTGATTTTCTGCTTTTCACTGCACATTTCTGCACTTGGTACCCCTAATTCTGGATTATATACTGCCAAAATGTTAATATTTCTATAACAATTTTCCAATAAATTAGACCTACCTTTTATGAAAATCTTTTTTAAAAAAATACTTTCCATGATCTGTTCTTTATATTTAATGAACATAGACTACTGCCAACATGCCACATATATTTTATATATATAGGCAACATAAATGTCCAGGAGTCAAACTGAATTTCCATTAATGGCCAATGGGGCTTTAGTGGTCTTCTTTCATTAGTAGAGAAAATCCGCTTTACTACATAATCCAATACATGAAGATAGCCTCCATTTACTCAATATTTATAGAATCAGCAGAATTTAATTTTTCTAGGAAAAGAACTTGGCATGGAATATCTTAAAGTACAAAGATGCATCCTTTGCCATCAACATGAATTTTTAATATAAATGTACTGTGAACACAATTCAGTTTCTGAGTGCTTGCGTTTAGGAGCAATTGACAGAATAATAGAATCTAGAGGCAAAGCTTCTCTTTTCTTTCCTTGGACTTTATCATACTAGGCTGGAATAAGAGGGGTGGTATGTGTAAATGAATGGATTTTTAAACTGTAATAAACTTTCATGCCAGGGAGAAAGGTTTAGGCTATTTTTTTCACTATGATTTATAACATCTCCCAACTATCGCAATGCCTATATGATACGCTTTATATTACCACAATAATAGCTGGGTAACCACTATAAGATGCTATAAATCATCAGTGACGAAATGACCAAAGTCTAACCTTCACACCAATATGCTATTTTCAAGGTGCATAAAATTATGTTCCAGGAATAACCCGTCCTCCCAAAAAATGTATTTTCCATTTAGATTTTATATAGATACAATCCATAAAAAGTGAACTACTCTATAATTAAATCTTCAAGCAAAAAAACTCAATCGACTACATCACCTATCATCTCAGGCTTTTGGGTGAAAGCTCAGAGCTGACCTTCATTAACTGCTATTCTCTTAATTTCTTGCCTGAATATTTATGATATCTTTACACACTGCAAAACACAGTGTGAAATAACCAGCTGCTTCTATTAGACCCTGCTTTTGAATCTGAAAGAAATTATTGTAAGCTTTTAATGTTATAAGTCCTTCCTTACCTGTTTTTATTAAAATCCACCTGTTTCTAATT
Organism: Vipera ursinii; assembly: GCF_947247035.1. Classification (NCBI taxonomy): domain Eukaryota; kingdom Metazoa; phylum Chordata; class Lepidosauria; order Squamata; family Viperidae; genus Vipera; species Vipera ursinii. The sequence goes on from NC_139517.1 coordinate 35,892,573, forward strand.
ACAAAGCTGAATGCAAATTCTAATATCTAATGGACATAAGCTGAGAGATCAGGCTAATTTCCCTTCCTTTCTGAAGTATGGAATCATATAATTCGGAGGAATTTATGAGTTATCTATTCCAACTGATAGGAAATAGTCTACATTACTGGAATCCCTACTTTAAAATGTCCGGTTAGAGAGAACATCACAATGCTGAAGAATTAGTTGCACTATTGAACTCCTATTACTATGGAACAAAACAATCTATTTTCCAACTGTTCCCCTAAAACCCACTTTCCAATAACCTAGATGTAGTTTTCCCTTTGAAGCATTCTAGTTGTGGCCTTTTCTATGTGGCAGTCCTTCAAGAAATTGAAGAATGTTATCATATGATTGAAGGTATTCATTTCTTTCTTTTTATATAGATATTTTTATTAGGAAAAATAACTTTGTGCAGGATTAAAAACTATTGAAAGAAAGAATTTTTAAAAAAGAAAGAAAAAAAAGAGAGAAGCAGAAAAAGTCATGAAAAGATAGGAGAAAAGGAGAAAAAAAGGAAAATATCTAAAGGAGCTACTTCCAATCTTCTTAGTACAAGTTACAAATATGACTATTACCATTTTTACCCTCCCAAAGGACTTGTTACAGTTCCCTTCTGCCCAGATACCAGGAGCCTCCAACATGCAAGTGGCTGGTGAGCGCATATGCGTGCAAAGCTGCATTTGTGGAAACGGCACACATGTCCGTAAAACCATCCCCTCTCTGCCCCCACTGCTGCCTCCGCCAGTCTGCTAAGCCAAAAATGTTGGGGATCACTGCCATAAACAATTAGTAAATCGCAAAGTCATCCATTCATTTTTGTCCGTTTTCAGCAAAAATTTTTTTTTATAACCTCCAGTCTTTTAGTAAGTTCTGCCATCTTCGAAGTCCACTCCTCCAGGGTAAATAAACCTATCCTTTATTTATTTTTATTTTTTTCCTGATCAGATTTGTTTTCCACCTTCCTGACAATCTCTGTACCACCCTCTGTGTCAACTGCATTCCCATCCCAGACTACTCCTTGGTCCCTGATTTTCCATGAATAGGACATTCTTGGGATGTACTTGAACTGTTTTCACGTGTCTTTGAATGCTGCTTGAGATTGCTTAATTAAGGTGTCTGTGTAACGGTTGTTGGCTGCCTAGACATGCAGTCTCCAGGACGATCATTGGTTGGCTCTGGGGCAGGACTAGGTTCCTTCAAACATATTGGCCACCGCCTAATGGCCAACCATATAAGTAGCTGCGAAGAAGCCTCTGTTCTCAGTTCTGTTCCTGTTACTTCAATAAAGCAATGTTTGAACCCTCTCATCTCGCCTCCTACTTCCAAAGAACCCATTACACAACAGTGTTTATCTCATCTGTTTCTTTGTAGGATATGAGGATTAAAGTGTTGTGCTGCTGCTATAAACTGTTTTAGTTTTCACATGTTGCTTAAAAAAATTGAATTCAATTTAGATACCACCAACTTCCAGACTAATTCTGGGTGATATACAATAAAATCAAATAATAATAAAAAATACAGTATAATAAAGTTTTTTTTAAAAAAAGAATAAAGAATAAAGAACAAGAAAAGCTGAGCATGGGAAGAACTGGCAAACATACAAACTGCTGTTGTAACTAAGTGTGTGTGGATTTAAAATTTCAGTAGCAGTTAAGTCTGAAGCCTATATAACCCAGATTGAATTAGCCCAACATACTAATGGTTAATTTCTCTTCCACATAAAGTAATATATTGGTCATGAAAAATGAGTCAGGAAAACAATTAAACCTCCCTTCCTAAGTGCAACATATTAAACCAGATCAACATATAAACACATTCAACAATATATGTATGCATCCATAGGAAATTCTGATTCCTGGATTTGTCATTCTAATATATAAACAAGTATCAGTTCCCCAAAAGCTCTCTACTTTTTTGCAAGAGCAACTGCCAGAATGAAGAGTTCTTTTTCCACTAGACTGTATTTCAGTTAGTGACTTCTTTTCAGCTCCATTCTTGACAAGCAAGTGGGTGTGAGTTTCATAATTAGCCATCATCAAAAAGATCAAGAATGATTTAATAAATATAATCAAAGTTTCAGTGCCCTCTAAAAGAGAAAAAAATGTATTTGTTATAAATTATTAACTATACAGAAGACTAGAGGAAAGGTTATCTCAAAGCTCTAAATATAAAATACAGGTAAAGCTCTCATCTGAGAAGTGCACCCTCTAAAAAAAAAACTTCAAGAGAATGTACTTCTAGAAAACAATTTATAGAATTATTGCTGCCGAAGAAAACTCTGCTGAACCACACTGGCATTTTTATTCATTCCAATATTTTTTTTCAGTTGGCACCAATTTAAAGTTTGCTTCCTCCGGGGCTGCCTAAGTACTTGACTGCTTATAGCCTACAGCATCTCTGAGTGAATTAACTCTGGAAATATGTTTTTAGCATTATTGTGTACTCTGGAGAGGCATTAGGCCCTTTTGTATACCACCTGACAATGAGTTCGTAGAGGAAAAACATTTGTTTTCCATTTGAAGCTGACCCTAGAATTGGCTATTGGTATAATTTGCACTATAGACATTGTCTGGTTTGACATGTAAAATAGAGATAAGTTAGGAAGGCTAATTTCAGGCATTTTCCACATACTACACTGTACTTTTAGTGTGATTGCTAGAAGACTAAATCCCAATCTCTCAATTCCTAAATGGAAGTGAGTTCAAGATGGCCTCTACGGTACATTTAACTCCAGATAAATGATTTGTGATTATAATACTAACCATGTAAAAGTTTTGCCCTGAAATATCTTTCCTCCACCTGTTCCATTTGTGTAGCTAAGTGGCTACCATTGGAAAATGCCTAGAACTTGCTGATGGTAGAGAAAGTAGCATCTGGAAGGGAACTTGCATTATCATATTTTTCTGTGTATAAGACGCTATTTTTTTCCTGCAAACACCCTGTTCAGAAATCAGTTGCATCTTATACAAGTGCAGCATCTTATACATGGAAAAATAATGGTAACCTCTGCAGCCCAGGGCATGCCACTGTGGGTTACCATGCCACCTGGTGCTGGTGTCAAATCGCTGTGGGCTTGCCACTAATGGGAGGGGGGAGGGGGCAAGATTGTCAGCTGGCTGAACCTCTGGATTTGCTGGTTCAGCTGTTCAGCGTGGAGAAACTCTCATGCCAGAGTGTCCTATACAAAGGTGCGTCTTATAGTTGGAAAAAATGCAATAAATGGTTGCTAGCTGCTGAGTGGATATAATGAGAGATGTTAGTATTGACATTTAGAGGCCTCAGTGGTTTAAGCACTGAGTACCAGATAGAACAGTATTCTTGCTATCAATCAGTCTGGCTGGTTATGCAGGAGAGGTTCTTTGAAGACATTCCTAGTGTCAAAGATCAGTCTTTCTGGCATGTGGGAGACTGTTTTTTCCCCACATCCAGTGGTGGGATTCAAATATGTGAACAGCCAGTTCTCTGTGTGGATGCCGCTTCCGGAAGTCCATTCTGGGCCCAGGCAATAAAAATTAGCCACTGGTTCTGCCGGAGTGGTGCAAATCAGCTGAATCCCACCACTGGCCACATCCAACATTGCTTCTGAGTTAGCCCTTAAGAACTGTGTCTGGTCTCCACACTCTCCTTTCTCCCATTTAGAGGATCTTGGGGGGAAAAGCATTATTTAATTTTTAACTGATCTGATTTTTTATTTGAGTTTTGATTTTCATCTGTATTATTTTAATGTTTTATAATAAGTTTGATTAATCATCTTGAAATTGATGAGGTGAATCGCTTGAATTGAAAAGTAAATACAAAAGAAATAAATACATAAATAAATTGCGTTTAAAATTCTAGCATTCTGGAAGTTTGCAACAAAGTTATATTACAGATTATAATAGCTGATGCCTAATATGGGGAGTTGGGGGGAGGTTAAGCTGTCCTAAAAACACTGACAACATGAACTGGAAAATAATCAGGTAAAAGAGAGCAACTTTTAAAATCTAAAATTTAAACTAAAAAGAGAAAATTAGATTATATATCTATCTATCTGCCACCTTTTCTCCAAGTATTGATTTTTATGTTAATCTCTGACTCTGTGGAAATATTATTTTGAAAAATTCTATCAGGCATTTAAAATGAAGGGAAAAAAAACTTCACAGGTCCATGACTGATTTCAAAGGGAAGCAAGTGATCTAGGATATTGTTCTTGGGCAGTTTTTGGATATCATGGACATTTCTCTATCCATTTCTCTAGCCACTTGCTTTGTATCCACTTCCTCCTTTACTTCCAGAAAAGAATTCTGTGGTTTCCTAGCAACCCCAGAACATATTATCTTCCAAAGTTGGGAAATCGATAAAAAGGAAATTAAAGCTTCTGAACGCACCCCACCTTTCCCCTTCATTTTATGAACAGGATATCCTAACCTTTGCTGAAGTTATATATTTAACAAGATATCAGAAACAAAACATTAGGAGGTTTCATCTTATCTCTATTTAAGGCACAGCAAGAGATTTTATGACTCCCTTTTCTGTTATACATTTTCAATTCTGAAGATAACTTTGGAAGGAAATGCATTGAACATGAATTGCTTCAAAAGCTGTGAGAGAAGAAAGATTCATCCAAACTAAGACGCCACTGAACCCCTTCAGTAATTAGATATTTTCCATTCAAACTTTACCTAATTTAAATATCAATCCAATAAAGTCTGCTTTTTACAGATTGAGATAATTGTGCAGACTGTGTCTATCACTTTTTTTTAACTTCCCTCCTTCAGTTCCTTGCATTAAAATTAAAGATAGGAATTCTGTCTACACCACCTTAACTGCTGGAATAAAGTCAGATATATTTAAATATGTGTGGCCTTTGTAAAGCCATAAGTCCCACGAACTGGAACAAGCTGGCAGAAATAGCCAAGAACATAGGCTCAAGAACATAGGCTCAAGATCCAGATGGATCTTGACAGACATGAATACCAGGCCCTATCTAACAAAATGAAATTAATGTGAATAAAAATAAGATTTTACACTTAAGCAAGAACCATTTGTTCAGGTACAGACTGGGTGAAGCCTGGCTCAATACCAGTATCTGTGAGAAGGATCTTGGAGTCCTAGTGGACAATTATGTAAATATAAGCCAACAGTGTACGGCGGCAGCCAAAAAAGCCAATACAATTCTAGGCTGCATTAATAGAGGTATAAAGATCATGTGAAGTATTAGTACCACTTTACAAAGCCTTTGTTAGACCACACTTGGAATACTGCATCCAGTTTTGATCAATACAAAATAAAAACAATGTTGAGACACTGGAAAGAGTGCAGAGAAGAGCAACTAGGATGATTAGGAGCTGGAAGCTAAAACATATGAACAATCGTTGGAGGAATTGGGTATGTCTAATCTGGTGAAAAGAAGAACTAGGGGAGACATGATAGCAGTATTCCAATAATTGAGGGGCTACACAAAAATGAGGGGGGTCAATCTATTTTTCAAAGCATCAAAAGGCAAGAAAAGAAACAATAGATGGAAACTTATCAAGGAGAGAAGCAACTAGAATTAAGGAGAAATTTCCAAACAGAGAACAATTAACCAGTAGAATGCCTTGCCTTCAGAACTTGTTGATATTCCCTGATGAGAGTGAAGTAATAAATAAAATATGGGCGTGCGCAGAAATGGACAAGTTAACTTTGGAAATAAAAAATAAAGATGAGTCAGATTATTACAAAATTTGGAATAAGTTTTACCTATGGTGGGAACAGAAAGGAAGGTCTCAATAGATATATACAAGATGCTGATTTCACATATTACTAGAATAAGGTGGTCGATAAGATTGAATATTGTATAATTGTATATAAATGATATGTATATAAAATGTATATAAAACACAAAAATGATGTAAGACAAGAAGGAATGTCAGACCGTTAACACCTTTTCCAAAGTTTTAAATAATAAAATTTGTAAAAAAAAAGAAGTTATTGTAATTCCATCACTGGAGGCTTTTAAGAAGAGACTGGACACCCACTTGTCTAAAATGGCATAGGTCTCCTGCATAAGCAAATCTCCAAAATCCCTTCCAATGCTGTTATTCTACCATCTATGTTTAACACTTGAAATAAGAAGTGTAGTTTACACTTAGACTACAATTTGGCCTTTTAAATTAAGATTCATCCATGATACAACAACAACAACAACAACAACAACAACAACAACAACAACAATAATAATAATAATAATAATAATAATAATAATAATAATAATAATAATAATAATAATAATAATAAAGTTGGAAGGGACCTTGGACGTCATCTAGTCCAACCCCCTGCTCGGGCAAGAAACCCTATACCATTTCAGACAAATGACTGTCCAGTCTCTTCTTAAAAACTTGGAGCATTCACCGCTTCTGGAGGCAGGTTGTTCCACTGGTTAATTGTTCTGTCAGGAAGTTTCTCCTCAGTTCTAGGTTGCTTCTCTCCTTGATTGGTTTCCATCTGTTGCTTCTTGTCCTGCCTTCAGGTGCTTTGGAGAATAGCTTGACTCCCTCTTCCTTGTGGCAGCCATTACAGTTTATACCTAGAACTCACTCCACCTTTTTTCAGTTAAGATTTAATGGAAACTAATTTAAGAAACCTTACAAGGATACAACTGAGGAAGAAATAAGAACCTATGCCATAAATGAATACCAGTTGTTGATTTTCTAGCTGTCTCACAACACTACGTTATGAAAAAAATTCTAAATAACACTGATTCTTAGAGCAAAAGTTTTGATCTGGAGAAAAAAAGGTAATTTGAGTGATAGGAAATGCTAGATACATTGTAGTCCTCTGTGCTTAAATCATAGTGGAAATTTGTATATGTATCCCTATCTCTAAAAACATATATACTGGCCTGATTTTTTAATTGTACTAATCAATCATATAATTTATTTTTATTCTTTTTAGAAAATGTTCTGTAGAGGCTTTCTTTATAATTTATTTATAGCTGAGTGTGCTTTGTGAAATCAGCTAATTGTGGTTTAGCTAACCAGTTGCAATTATTCAAACCATAGCTTTAGGGCATTGCATGAAAACAGTTAATGGTTCAACTCATTCCTAAGATTGCAATTGAATGGTACTAAGTTGAAATTATGTGACATTAAAACCCTGACTAAAGGTCAGCAACAAAAGCAAACTTCCATGTCAGTTTATAATCAAATAATGAACATACATTTGTGGCTCATCTGTAATTGGGATGTCTCAAGCTTTTACTAGGTTAGACAACTCCATTTTAGCCTAGTATGTTGGAGGACAATGCAAACCAGTTAATCTATAGTTCAAATAAGTTGTGCAAGCTCAGCCAACTGAGTTAATTCAGTACACTAAGATTAAATTAGCCATGAATGTGTTATGCAAATATACTTGTTGCTTTTAATGGAATGTGTATTTGTGTATCTGTATGCAGAGCTGAAACTCTCCTATTACTTTTAGATGTTTGCCACCTCTTTCAAAAATCTTAATATTTATGTAAATTTGTCCACTATGATTAGCCCTTAGGGAATATCCAAAACAATAATAAGAGGGAACTTCAAGAGCAGAAATGAAATTAGTGTTTAGATATTCTGGATCTCTTTTCCCCATTAGGAAAAAAAAAGTATTGTAATTGAAAACAGGATGTTAAATTGGGGAGGGTTTTTTGTTTTTTAAAGTATTAGTGCAAGTTTGGGAAGCTTTGCAGTAAGGGGAAAAACATTCATTAAAATGGAGTGAAAGGAGTTATGTACATTTTCAGGATGCTGAAAAAGATGACATCTTATTTCAAAGTGGGAGGAGTTTCTGCCTCCCTTAACAGCAAGTCTCTGAAATCTGTCACTCTAATGTTTCCTGAAAACCTCACTGCAAATAAAGCCCTCTCCTATTCTGTCTCCATTTAAACCATCTATCCCCAATATGGGACCATGACTTCTCCAGCTACCCATCCTGTGGACCAGGCAGAGAAAAACATAACTGCTCCAACAGCCTTAAGTACTTTACAGAGATAAAAGCAAACTAAAGAATTTTAAAGTTTCAACGAATTGTTAATCAAGATAGTAAAAAGCAAAAGGGAAGATACAACAGGGAAATAAATATGGCTGACATTCTTTTATTAAAGCTTCTTTGAAAACATAGTAAATTATGTTATCCTGCAAATTTTGATTACCTGGCTCCACCTTCCTGCAATTTGGGTTATTGGTTTGGTAGTTCTTACTTCTACCACATATCATCTAGCCAATATCTTGGTTTTTTTATCCCCTAACTACAGTTATTGGTTTTTAAAAGATCAGAAAGGAAATATTGGAATAATTTCTATAATACCTCCTCTTAGCTATACAGTGAATAGCCACATTGTTAGAGGATTCAGCCCTTTCTTCCCTTCGTTGGATATAAAGCAATCTCACAAGACATAAAACATAACAATCATTTTAAGTATGAAATATTAAAATGCAAACATTCAGTATTAAATAACTGAGCTGACCAGCTCACAAGAAAATCAGATTACTTATGTAAAAAAAGAAAGGAAAAAAAAATAAGAAATGCAATGCTCCAGGCAGACTTGAACTTGGTCCTATCTGTTCCATAAAAAGAGAGAAGATAGGGAATTCCAGATTAATATTGCTGCTTATAAGAAGTTTCTAAAGGAAAATTTATGGCTTTGGCTTTGTGAACATTGCCTGAGGTATTCATGAAGGCATATATCAAATATCATATTTCAGATTTTGTACAGAGAAATATAGCAAATTAAATTTAGCACCACACAGAAAACAAAAAGCTAGTATCAACTCCAGAAATGTTTTACCTATTTACAAAAATAAAATATTCTTGAAACAGGGTTTTTTTTCTGTTTCAATTACCTGGAATTCTCTTTTCCCTAGGATTTTAAAAATTAATCAGAGGCTATAGAAAAAGTTAATAGTTTCTCAGCTTTGGTCTTCCACAAGTTCATTTTTTTCTCTCTCCAAAGGACACTTTTCTTATTGCCAACAAAAAAATTGTAGTTTTGATTCTCTGTGCATGAGACAAAGAGCAACTTTGCCTTTAGGAATGTATACTGAGAATATCTGAGCTTGATGCACAAGCAGGTTATAGTTATCATAATCTTTCTGAGTTAGCCCAATGCTGATTTTATTCCAGCATTTTTTATCAGACTAATCCTTTAGGAGCATTTCCCATCTGAATTTGGAAGCATACTACCTCCCTGTCATTATTAATTCACAAATGACATTTGGAGACATTCTGTTCCCAATATGGAAATAACACTGAGTTTTAAGACCAATAGTCCTTGATAAGCCTAAAGGTAAAGGTAAAGGTTCCCCCGCACATGCATGCTAGTTGTTTCCAACTCTAGAGGCTGGTGCTCATTTCCGTTTCAAAGCCGAAGAGCCAGCGCTTGTCCAAGGATGACTCCGTGGTCATGTGGCTGGCATGACTAGACGCCAAAGGCGCATGGAACCTTCCCACCGTAGTGGTCCCTATTTTTCTACTTGCATTTTTACGTGCTTTCGAACTGCTAGGTTGGCAGAAGCTGGGACGAGTAACGGGCGCTCACTCTGTTATGCGGCACTCGGGATACGACCCGCCAAACTGCCGACCTTCTGATCAACAAGCTCAGCATCCTAACCTGCTGAGCCACCGCGTCCCATTATAATAAGCCTATGATAAGCCCATCCTCCTTGAATTTATCCATTCCCTTTTAAGGTCATCAAAATGAGTAGGTATCACCATGCCTTGTAATAATGAGTTCCTTAGGTTAATGAGCTGGGTGAGATGCTTTCTTTTGTTTGTTCTAAATCTTTTAACCAGCTTTCTTGTTTTCTTTCTCCATGCCGTAAATATTTCTATAAATTTTAATTTTGTCAAATCTAATAAAATCTATAAATCCTTCATCACTTTTTTATAAGCTAAAGATTGCCCAATGTTCTTACCTTTTCTCAGAGATTTGACCCCTAATCATCTTACCTGCCCTCTGGTACAGTTTTTCCCAGCTATATCTTTTCAAATATGGCAATTAGTACTGTACACAATGTTCCAACTGTGGACTGACAATTTCATTTCAGTCCTTTTTTCGAATGATCCCGAGCATAGAATTTGACTTTTTCAAAATGCTCTAAAGTTGACATCTTCATCTTCATTGAGCTTCCACTTTGATCCCAGGATTTTTTTTTCTGGATAATTGCATGTACTCAGATCCTATCAGTATATATGTTACTATCAGTGCTCAGTGACATGTTAAGATATGTTGTGATTAAGCATATTGTTGCTAAATTTGATTAATGAGATATCATTCAAACTCAGATGGGAAAAGAAGCTAATGTATAACTTTCATTTCCAGCCTCTGAAAATACAGCTGAACAAAAAAAAATGTAAGGCCTCCATCTCCATAATTTTAATTTAAATAGGGATATTTAATAAATGAAACATTGAAATGATCTCTTTTGTTTCTTGTTTTTTTCTTCTCCATTTAAAGACGACAATTTGCTACACACATCTACCAACAATGTATAAGCTTTTTAAAATTTTGAGTCTTCAATCAGGTCTGACAATCCTCTCCATCTGAGTCAACAAATGCCCATAAATGTATTCTGTTAGTTTTGGGAAACGTAGAAATTATATCATGTCAAGCTTGGACTATACAGTGGATAGACTGTGAGATCTAAATTTACAATTGCCTCTTGGGTGGTTCGTGAAATGTCATGTCATAGCATTGTCACAGTGCAGCAAAAATTTCTTACTGTGCTTTTGATCTCTTTCTACTCTTTTTTCAAACATTTGAGTTCTGTAATATAGTTGAAAATATAGATGCCCTTTTCAAGGAAAACCATGTGAACATTCCCATCCCGCCCCCCCAGCAGGTAACCATTATTTTTTCTGCTGTGGCTTGGGTTTTGTTTTTCTTTTATTTGGAAGTGAAGTTTTGGGTTGATGTTCCATGGACCAACACTTTGTTTCTGGGTCATAGTGATGAACCTATATTTTATTGACTGTCACAATGCTGTAAACATTCTTTTGTTTCGTCCTTGTAGCATGACAATTGCTGGCAAATTCCAACTCTTTAAGCTTTCATCTCTGCTCTTAGCATGTGTGGAACTTGTCTTGCATAAATTTTCCAATGTTAAAGAACATCAATATTGTGACCACACATTCCTATGGAAATGCCAAGCTTGACAGCAATTTCCCTTTGAATGATCTCCTGATTGTCTTTAATCAGTTCATCAACCTTTCACTTCTGAAACTCATCACTTGCTGTCACAGGTCATTCACTTTGTTCTTGATCACACAAATCATCTCTTCTGGTTCACTCTCTTTACATTTGTTTGCCCTCTGATGCACAGTACTCCTGTCAACCCAATCATCACAACAAACAGCCTGTATTTGGTGATTATGACTTCCAATTGTACATTCTTCTTTAGACACTCAAACATTCAATCATGGCATGGTGTTTAAAGCATACTAATAAGTACTCACTACAAGCTTCCATTTCACGAACAATAGCAATGCAACCTTTTTTCATGAAACTTTCTGCAAGGTGAAGGGAAAGAACAGGTGCCAAAAAATTCTAGCACATCAGTGTTTCCATCTATTGGTGACTTATGACATTGAAGATATTATTTTTAATTGTAAAAACAAGAGGCTGAAATTGACATAAACTGGGCTATTTGTGCTTTTTCATCTGTAGAATCTCTTATACTTATTTCTTTGTCATGGAGGTAGCACAAAAAAACAGGTTAAAATTTAACCTGTTTTATACGATGCTTTGTTGCAGAAGCTTGATGTAGGACATGTTTATATAATATTTAGTTTTCATTTTAATATTGTTCATTGCCCAGAGTAACTTGTTAAGATGGACAAATTTAAACAAACAAATAATATGGTTATCCAAGGGAAACATTTCTCTTGGGAAATTAGTTACTTGATTTTTCAGTGCTAGATGTTCCTAACCCTAACTCTAAGGGCTTTTCCAATTGTATTTGGACAAGCCATTTTTTTCTTTCTCTTCAGAATTTTGGGACAACATGAGCTTTGGACTAAAACAGACAGATTGGGAAGAGACTCCTTTCCATATTTCAACTTTTATTTTTGGGATTTGTATAGGCTCCCATCATGGTCTCCATGACTAGAATAGAGGTCTACAAACTTGGCCCTTTTATGACTTTTGGACTTCAACTCCCAGAATTCCTCAGCCAGGCATGCTGGCTGAGGAATTCTGGGAGTTGAAGTGCACAAGTCATAAAAGGACCAAGTTTGAAGACCTCTCACCTAGAAGAACTTTCTAGTTAAAAAAACATGAGGAACCCTAGGGCAAAGTATGTTATCTACCCAAAATCATGTTTAGAAAATGCTTAATTAAGGTGTTCCACTTTAATCCCATTTTATCCCAGATTCTTAATTACACAGCATGCTAAGTCTTCAAATTATATAGCTGTTATTTTAGATTTTTTTAAAAATCAAATGTTGTAGCATAATTTTTCTTATAACATCAAACTTAAAAAGATCTATTATGGTTGCAGTTTCTTTCTGGAAAAACCCAGTAAACCTAATACCTCAGTTAAAGAGGGGTTAAAAGGCTCAATTTATATGTTTGTTGATGGGTTTATTATTGACAACTACATAAAAACATAGCTACATTATGCCTTCCTATGAAGAACAAATTCCATTAGTGTATGGTGAGTTACCATGGTAATATGATCCATTTACATTCTCACTATTCTTATTTACACATTACCATGAGATGTTTTAACCATGATTATCTGAATAATCTACAGTGGCCAAATTTACACATTACACTAAATCAAAAATATGGCAAATGTCATGACCTAATTACATGTGCATATCAGGACATTTTGGCTAGTTCAACAAACTACAATTTAAAAATCCCAGTACAAGGAAATAACCTTATTTGCGTAACATCCTTAATTGGGTTATTGGAGTAAGTAATATAGATAGTTAATGTGATATATGGAAAGGAGGGAGGGAGGGAGGAAGGAAGAGAGAAAGAAAAGAAATAAAGAAACAAAGAAAGAACCACTCACTAAACTACAGTAACTAATTCCTGCCAGTTCTGTTGTGGCAATACCTAAACCTTGTCAAGTAACACAAATGACAGGAATCAGGGAGCAAGGAATCTACAGCTATTGTTCCAGCAACACCCATTTCTGTGGGTGGGATTAAATAGGCAATACTGATACGGCCCCTCATGATGAGCGAGGCAGCCTCCTTATAAGCCTTGTGCCTATCACCTCATTGCCTTGTGCATCCTTGGATCGAGGGAAGGTGTGGCATCTTCGCTGACTGCAGGCAGCTGCTCCCATTCTTTGCCTGTAGCCTTCATCGAATACAGGACCGAGGGAGGCAGGTGCAATAGAGGTGGGTAAGGCTACTCATGAGGAGGAGCCTTATGAGTGCCCATGTTGGCAGCTGTTTACCTCAACATATGGAATACAATGACATTGGAATACAATGACATTGGAAACAACTCATCTGTTTCTTTCCATACATTTTCTTAGACATTGTGATTCTTGCCATGGATTGAAACATTGACTTTGCTGTTGGATTTGGACTTTGCTCTTCAGACTTTGGACTTTGCCTCTTAAAACTTGGTTTTGGTGCTTTGTGTTTGGACCTTGGACTTGTCTTTTGATTTCAACCTGGTGGGTGATTCTACAGCCTTGCTCTATGTTCCTGAACTTGAGAATTGGACTTATTGGTTTTTGTGCTTGTTCCTGCAAGGGGTGAATCTGGGGAAATACTATTTGGGGCTGGCAAACCCTCAATAAAGACTTTAAGCCCACTTGGGGTGTGAGGTACAGAACACCTTCATCTAAATTGTTTATAAATGTGTTGAAGAATACTGGGCCTAAGATCAAATCTTGGGGTACCCCACTGCTTACTTCTCTCCATGTAGACATAGTTTCATTAAGGACTACACATTGAGTATGGTTTGTCAGTAGTTACAAATCCATTTGGTGATGATGTTTTCTATCCCATATTTTTCTAACTTATTAAGAAGTAGGTTGTGGTCTTCTTTGTCAGATGCCTTACTGAAATGCAATTATACTATGTCACAGCATTTCACTGGTCCACAAATTTAGTCACTACATCAAAGAATGAAATAAGATTTGTTTGGAATGATTTGTTTTTGACAAACACATGTTAGCTTCTGGTTATAACTTTGCTTGCTTCTGGGTATTCCCAGATCTGTTGCTTGATTAACTTTTCCAGGATCTTCCCAGATACTGATGACTTTAAGCTGATTGGTTTGTACTTTCCTGGATCCATTTTTCCCCTTTATTTAAAGATGGCAACCATGCCAGGTCTTTTCCAGGCTTCTGGTAATTCCCCAGTGCTCCAGAATCTTTGAAAGATATGATTCAATGGTTCCATGACCATGTCCATTAGCTCCTTCAGAACTCTGGGAAGTAATCCATCTGGTCCTAATGATTTGAATTCGTCTAAGGTGTACAGGTGTTCTCTTACCATTTTCTTGCCTATTTTAATTTGTATTCCTAGTTTGCCTTTACAGTATTGTTTTTGGTAGATTGGGCTATTTTTTTCCTTTTATGTGAAGACAAATACAAAGAATGAATTGAGCAGCTCTGCTTTTTCCCTGCTGCCCATCACTTCTTTTCCATCTACTCCAATTAGTGGATCAATTGTTTCCTGGACTTTTTTTCTTGTTTTTTCATGTTGAAGGAATCTTTTTTTATTATTATTTTTATTTATTGCAAGTCTTAGTTCATCCCAAGCCTTAGCTTTCCTGACTTTATCTTTGCAGATTCGGGCTTGGTTATATGTTCCTCTTTCCATTTTTTGTACTTATCTTTTTTTTGTCTTTCAGTTTATCAGAGAATTCTTTATGCAGCCATGCTGGTTTCTTCTTGGATTTCTTATTTTTCTTTTTAGTGGTATTGAACTGGGATGGGCTTTTATAATCTTATTCTTCAGATTTTCCCAAGCATCTTGATTTATTTTCCCCTTTAAGATTTGTATCCATGGAATCCTTCTCAAGTTCTCCCTAAGTTTGATGAAACCAGCTCTTCTAAAATCTAAGTCACTAGTTTTACATTGTTCTTTTGCTTGTTTCTGCATTATATTGAATTCCAATATGACATGGCCATTCTCCTCCCAAATTACAGCAACTTCAATCCCTCTATCTCTTCTTCTCTGTTAATAAGAATTAAGTCCAGTACAGCTGACCCTCTAGTTTTCCTTTAACTTTTGGATGACAAAGTTGTCAGCTAGGATCATAAGGAACCTGTTTGATCTCTCACTTGATACAGAGTTTATCTCCCGGTTGATGTCAGGGTTGTTAAAGTTCCCCATTGCTACTGTGGTGTGCTTCCTCCATGCATTAGTTAATTGATTAGTAAAAAGTTTATCTATTTCTTCTGCTTGGTTGAGTGGCCTATAGTATACATCTAAAGCAATGTCATTCTTTTTTCCTTTTATATTAACCCATATACATTCGAGTAGGCTTGCATCCTTGGTTTTATGCATTTCTGTAGAGGTGTAGTGATTTTTTTTACATATAATGCAACTCCACCCTCCTCTTTTGTTAAGTCTGTTTCTTTTGAACACTTTATATCCTTCCAGCATTACATTACACTTGTGAGTTTCATCCACCAAGTTTTGGCAATGGCAACTCTATTATACCTGCTCTCATATACTAGTACTTTGTTCAACCTGTTTGCTCCCCAGACTTTGAGCGTTAGTGTATTGTCATCTGAGTCCTTTATGGCTGATCCTGGGTATGCTTCTTACATCTCCTGCTTTTTTCTTCCTTCCCATCTCTCCTTACCTCCTGGTTTGATTAGTTGTCTTGTAGGACCTAATGCTTGGCATTAGGTCCTATAGATTATAAAAATTGGTCACCCTCCCCCCATAGTTTTAGTTTAAAACTCTTCAGATAAGCTGAACCAGTCATTTTCCAAATACATTCTTCCCAGTTCTTGTGAAGTAAAGCTTGCTTCCTGATACAAAGGCACTTTCTAGAATAACTGAAGATACATTTTGCAGTAAATCTATGTATCACTTTGTTGAAAGAAAAATCTTCATCAGTAGAGTCCAAGCCGGGAATAAACAACATGGAGACTGCTTTAGAAAGAAGGTTGTAGTTTATTGAAGAGGAGAGCCAGACAGAAAGATGGCTCTGGAAAAAACTGATCACATGTAGCAGGGAGTGATGGGCTATTATACCTTCTTGAGCTTTTGTTTGGAGTTGTTCCTGTGGCATGAACTTTGACCTGAGTCTGAGTGTGCCTTTCTGGTATTCTGATGGTGGTGAGTTAATCCTATAAAGTCCCAAAGGTCATATCCTGCTTCCCTGGGGCTGTCGCTGATGACTGTTGGATTTTTGGTGTGAGGGATTGTTGATTCTAGGGATCTTTTTCTAATCCAAGCTTCCTGGCTCCAATCTTTCTGACAAGATTACCACATCTGCATTTCTGCAGACATGGTTTCTGTTTGGGACAGAGAGACCTGGAGTGGGGGTTGGTTTCTGCCTTTAAAATCCTTTGGGAAAATATATTCTGCCTTTTTAATATTTCCCAAAATATTTCTTTCTCTGGATTCTTCCCACAACTTTAAGCTATAAATAGTTTGGCTTTTGTTTACCATATAGCTGAAACTCAGTCAGTTGTAACTAATTCAACAATCCATACCTTTAGTATAATGTGTGACCCAAAACCCCAAAGTCACAGATCTGTGAAAAAAATCCTTCTGTACTGTTGTGAGTGCCACTGTATTGCCGTTTCCTTTCCCAAAGCCTGAGCTAGTGGATAGAGATCTCTCTCAACACACAGCTGCTGTTTTGCCAAATAAGGTGGCAATTTCAGATCCAAATGTACATTTCTTGTGTAATTATCCTCAATTGCGCCTTTTCTTTTTTAGTTTAATTTGACAGCTAATTATTTGAAAAGATTTTTAACAGTGGTTCCCATTCATCTTAATTTAATTATAGGTTAGGTCTTACTAATTTAACATCAGGGATTTTTATTTTTAAAAAAATCTTTGCTCTTATGTATCCTTTGCTAATGCAGAGAAAATGGCCTTATTAGAAAAGGCAGGCACTAAAGAACCCCAGTGACTTAAATAAGAGAGATTCTTGTTTCAGAGAAAGCTGATATTCTTTACCAGCATGCAGCTGCTCAAACATGAGAGTTAAAATAAAAATATGTGCTAGCAATAAATAGTTGAAATTTGAACATGTGATTAAGCAACAAGTTGTCAAACAAAGAAAAGGCCAGGCTGGTGACATAGAAAGAAAAGCATCTAGAGATGAAACTGAGTCCCCCATAACTCAGTTGGTGGCACAAAACTAAGGTGTGTTATATGATTTTTTTAAATCCTCAGATTCATACTTTAAATGCATTTGGGCAACATTTTGAGTCAGGGTGAGCATATACAAAATCTGCGAGTTTTGGATTGGATTGGTTTTCTTTGCTTTGAATAGCAGATGAATGAAATCCTTCTGTGTCCCTCAAACCAGGACTTTTAAGACAAAAAGAATGAATGGACATAAATCTCCATCTATTATTTATTTCTCTATAATTAGAAACTCTGGTGTCAATAGCAATTTTGTAAGGAAGATGGCAACTATTCTGGATTATGATAATAGTAGTAGATGAAAGCATTGGGTATTTCTGTACTTTCTATGCCATCATTCCATCCTGTTTTATGCTGAATGTGACAAGGATGGGTTTACACAAACAAGACTGATGAAGGTTCATAATATTTGAACCCAACACAGCTTTCTATTATTTATTGATAAATACGAAGGCAGTAAAATTAAGGAATAGGGACGCGGTGGCTCAGTGGGTTAGGATGCTGAGCTTGTCGATCAGAAGGTCAGCAGTTTGGCGGGTCAAATCCCAAGTGCCGCATAACAGAGTGAGCGCCTGTTACTCATCCCAGCTTCTGCCAACCTAGCAGTTCGAAAGCACGTAAAAAGGTAGAAGGAAAGGAAAAAAGATGACTGTTATAGTTTTGTTTTTCTAAACCAGCTATCCTGAGATCTGTTTTGCAGCATTTTAGGAGTTTAACAAACCCAATGTGACAAAATGTCTCACAATTTCCAATGTTTGGGAGACCAAGCCATTGTGGTTTATAACTTGTGGTTCATGGCTTAATGTACTGTGTTTCATAGCCATGTTTGGTTTATTCAAGAAACTTTAAGAAAATATGCAAATCAGCTGTTAGTATAATCCATAAATTGTAAGGGACAAGGTTTCTCTTTTGCCTAAGGTACTCTATGAAACACTTGTTGCACTGAATATGTTATGCTTATAATGATCAGTACCTGACAGAAAAAATTATACCTCACGTAAGCCATGGTATTCCCAATGACACACTATGGGAGTTGGACTTTAAAGATGCAGGTTAGGAGGAATACTAACACCTTTAAACGTTGATGTTGAAGAAAATTCTAAGAACACTGAATAACCAAGAAAATTTCTCACTAGAAGAATGAATGCTGTTTGTGCACTGAATGCATGTATTGTGAATGTATTGGGGGATAAGGGGGGGTACTGGATGTATAATCTGGGGGTTCTCCTGGATTCTTGACTCTTGCTCAAAGAGCAGGTGGCAGTCATGGCCAGGTGAACCTTTACACAAGTGTGGATTGTGTGCCAGTTATGCCCTTTCCTGGACCAATACTCCCTACTTATGGTCACTCATGCCCTGCACAAATGTTTTTTGCCACAGTGTGAAATTAGTATTGCCAGGACAGATTAATAATTATAGATCAGAATGAAGAAACTCAGGATCAAATTCTTCTTCAGCCATGGAACTCTGTTGGAGATATTGACCCAATCCCTTCTTTAATCTAACACGTGGTATAATTGAGATGAATTGTGGAGAAACTGACCTGGGTTTGGCAAGGAAAGATGAGTCACCTGACTTTCCTTCAAAATAATGAATGACAGAGCTAATAGATTGCATACATCTTGAGGCTGTCCTTGTTGAAATAAGACATAAAATACCTCTATAAAAGAGGCATCAAACCTGCAACATCATGCGACGTGTTGCGATGTATCACAACTTTTTTTCCATTGCCAGCAATGGGGTGGGCGTGATTTCAGCATGATGCATTCGGCCCGCAGGCTGGCAGTTTAACATCCCTGCTCTATAACATCAGTTCAAGTTAAGAGAATTGAAGGCTGTCTGACATTGGCTGCTAACAAAATGAGACCAACATCATGAGAACATATCATTAAAGAGATATTGTCAGGCAATGCTTGTATCATGGTTAGTAACAAGTGGGAACCATCTCTTAGTGGGATGTGTATTGAATTATTGAGATTTCCCATAGTTGAATTCCTGCAGTCCTGTAAAATATTTCTGAGAAGAATCTAATGGCCTATTCATTATTGGCTGAATTATAACTAAAGTTCAGGCTGGAGTTGTTTGGATGTTCTGGTATTATTAATTTTGCAAACTAATTTTGTAGCTATGTGACACTTTCTGATGTGGATTGGATTTTTTTTTCTCAAGATCTATATTTATTTAGAAAGAAGGATAGTGTCTGCCCAGTCCTGTCTTACAGTAACTCTAGAATTAAATATTACTTGGATCTATTCCAACATTATAACGTTGGGAGAATGAGTCCATTTTTTAATACATTTTAGCATTTCAGAATCAAATGTATTAGTACTTGATGTGTTATGATTAGCCTAGTGAAATTAAGGTACAGACTTATTCAGTGAGAAATCAATGGAATTCCTTGAAATATATTTGGAGTTTTCAATACAAAGACAACTTATAATTAAGTGCCAGGTACCATGATACAACAGGATTCTGAATGAAATACCTTAGGTTCTAGCTCCAGTTCAGCACTAATTATATTTCTATTTTGAATGCATTTGATTAAAACAACTTATGAAACTTGTCAAAAACCAAACTTTAAAGCTTTAAAGTGGGAATATGGCCCCATGAAAGGCACTGTTTTAAAAACTCCACAATAGATATTCCCTTACTCCAGTCCAGGTATGCAGCTAAAAGATGGCACAAGCTGGAAATAACAAGCCACACTTGTTCTGAATGTTATGACTGTCTGTCTTATGCTGACATATTATCTTCTGATAATTCATATCATATTATTTTGTAATTACTTGGAAAATGTATCCGCCAACCTTCCTATTTGCTCTCTGTTTGCTTGCAGAAATTTCATTTTCCAACTAAGTAACATAATTAGTACATTATCAACATTATTTGCCTTCTATCCTATTTATATCTTTTGTTGGGAGTATCTTTAGTCTACTAGGGATGCGGTGGCTCAGTGGGTTAGGACGCTGAGTTTGTCAATCAGAAGGTCGGCAGTTTGGTGGGTTGAATCCCAAGTGCCGCGTAACAGAGTGAATGCCTGTTACTCGTCCCAGCTTCTGCCAACCTAGCAGTTCGAAAGCATGTAAAAATGCAAGTAGAAAAATAGGGACCACTACGGTGGGAAGGTAACAGTGTTCCGTGCGCCTTTGGCGTCTAGTCATGCTGGCCACGCGACCACAGAGACATCCTTGGACAAGCACTGGCTCTTCGGCTTTGAAACGGAGATGAGCACTGGCCCCTAGAGTTGGAAACGACTAGCACGCATGTGCGGGGGAACCTTTACCTTTACCTTACCTTTACTATCTTTAGTCTTGAACTAGCCTGAAGAGCAAGTGCTATCCTATCATTCCTAGAGAAGTAGTTACATTATCTTGCAGGATCCAATCTGGATTGGTCACCAGGAACAGAGGTTTAGTCTTCCAAGCTTTCAGACTTGTGCTGGAACCCATCCTCAAAGAACCTCAGAATGTGTGCTTTGGGCTATTTTATACGTAGTATTTATGTGGTGCCTGGTTGTGTGTGGCTTTTTAGTTGTTGATTGTGGTGTTGATAGCTGGCTATTAAGTGGTTGGCTATTGTTTCTTTGTGCTGCCAAGTCCATGGCTCCTGAGTACCTGATAAGCTGGTGGTACATCAGCACTCCTGTTGACTGATAAGGAGCCCATTTCTCAGGCTTCAATCAATATAGGACTTGGCAGCACAAGGAAACAACAGCCAATGACTTAATAGCCAGCCATCAACAACCCAATGAACAATTTAAAAAACCACACACAACCAGACATCATATACAGTAAATACTATGTATATAGTATCCAAAAGTACACATTCTGGTGAGAGAAAAGTCACCTTGAGGATGAACTTCAGCATGAATCCAAAAGCATGGAAGGCAAAACCTCTGGTCTCAGTGTCCAAGCCAGACTGGATCCTGCAAAATTATTCTGGGACAGATATTTTTGCCTTCATTCTTGAGAAAGTTATCTGCCTGGGTTTTGAAAGCATCTTCTCCTTATACATAATATCTTGCTAATTGCAGACTCCTCCAGATGCTGCTAGCATTTACATGGCTTGTGCCAAATGGAACAGAATGTAAATCCAACTTTTAGTTTATATCATTCTGTTAAATCTAACAACTATGCAGGAAGAGGCCCAGGTCCATATTTATTCTATTTTGTTGTTCCGTCATTGTTGCTGAGATATGCCAACTGTTTGCCATCATATTCAGCTTTTAAAAAAATCTTACTCATTTATTTGGAAATAATTATTTCCCAGTTCTGCCAAAGTTAAATGCAGCTTGCTTGGATCTGGATTACTGTGTTATATGAAACAGCTATTGTGGTTTGTAAGCCACGTTTAATTAATTATTAACAAACTAAAAACTTTATTGATTAGCCCTTGGGCCATATCAAAGTGCAAATTTCCAGCACAAATTGTTACTAAAATTTGATACAAGCAATTTAAAATCAAATTTGATAAAATACAATTTAAAATGGAATTAGAATAAAATACGATTTAAAATGAAATGGTAATAAAATACAATCTAAAATGAAATTGTAATAATGTACAATAATTTAAGATATAAATAAAATATAATAAAATTTCGGAGTCGCCCTTGCAATCTACCCCAAACAGCCCCACATATGCAGATCTCAACTGGACCATTTTGTTTAGGTACTGTGCTACGTTAAATGTTATTTTCAAGTTCTGGCCAGACATAAGGTAAGTTGTTTCAATATGGGGATCTCAACGGGTCATTCTTTTGGAATATAGACCAAGATACCTGTCTCTCACCCTCTTATACAGACAACAGTCAAATAGGATGTGAGCCAGGTCTTCTACTTCTGCTGCTCCACAAATGCAGAGACATTCATTATAGGGTATAGCATGAAATCTCCATATCTAACCATTGTGTCAAGCTGTTCGAATCTCACTTGCATAAAAATCTCCCTGAGATGTTTTGGGAGTTGTGACTTCAAATAACTGTCTACTTGAAAAGTACGTTTGTATTTACTCAGCCATTTCAAGTTACCTACCTTACCAAGGATAGCTATATCAGTTTGTGCTTCTATATGCTTAATTTTTTGGGAAACTCTTTTTTTTGGATTGTTCTCCTATTACACAAGAGATGAGAAGGCCACAGCTTCTTACAAAATTTGTTACTTTGGTGATCCAGGAAATTTGTGATTGTAGTTTTATTTGCTCTAGTAGGCATAACTTGGGGAGTCTATCAGTCTCCATTGCATTAACTTTGCACCAGTAGTTATAAGCTCTAATTTTAGATAATGCATGAATTGTATGAATTCCCAATTCAGCTCTAACTGGTGCAGCAGATGTTCTTGGATCTACACCCAAAATACATCTCAAATGCTGGGACTTTGTTTGTTCTAGGACTGTGGTTGAGTAAAGACCCCAAATTCTTGCTCCATACAAGAGCATTCTGGTAACCTTAGCCTTATAAACCTTGATTAATGGGGCTAGGGACCCTGGGTAACTATGGTTCTTTACTTTGAGCAGTAAATTCAAATGGGCTTTTGCTCTAAATGTACTCCATTGATAATGGTAGGCCCAAGATCCAGTCTTGGAAAAAGTTACACCCAAATATACAAAGGTGTTAACTTGTTCAATTGGTTCACCATCTAATTGCCATTTATGTCTCTGATGGTTTCTTTCAAACACCATTATTTTTTATTTAGATTTGCTAATGATTAGGGAGTTATCCTGGCAATAACAGCTGAATCTTCTTAATAGCCTACATAATCCTACTTGTGAGTATGATAATAAAATCATATCATCAGTATAAAGCAAGCTGTTACAGTAAGTATTTAGGATCATCAGCATGTGTACCATGGTATCCTTCATTAACCCAGGCAAGTCATTGATGTATAAATTAAATAATAATGGGGCCAGGATACACCCTTGCCTTATCCCTTTATCTGTGTGAATCCTGTTAGTCAGGGCCCCATGAACCCCATACCGCACCCTCAAACAGGTACTTGTGTAAAGGACTTTAATCAAAGCCAGGAGTCTGGGTTCTATTTTAAGGGATGTCAATTTACTCCATAGTACTTCTCTATTTACTATATCAAATGCTCTGTAAGGTCTATGAAAGCAGCAAACAGGGGCCTCCTCTTATAGGCATATTTGACAATTAGATGGTTCAAGACAAAGCAGTTATCAATAGTAGATCTGTTTTATCTAAAACCTGCTTGTTCTTCTGTGAGGATGTTGTTTTCCTCTACCCAGATTTCTGTTCTGTTCAAAAGGTACCTAGCATATATTTTTCTACAATGTCAATCAGGCTGATGGGCCTGTAGTTACTAGGATCCTTTTTATTCCCTTTTTTATATATGGGGACAACTATTGCCATCTTCCACCCTTCTGGTATATGGCAGGTGTTATTTATGTGTGTAAAAAGACCTGCTAATACAGGGCCCCACCAACTGGGAAATTTCTTAAATAATTCTGCTGGTAAAAAATCCTCGCCTAGGGCTTTATTGCTCTTTAAGCTTTTAATGATGGACTGTACCACCTTTTCTGAGACTGGTGGCCAAGGGGGGGAGTTCTAGGGTTTACTAAATCACTGTTTAAAGATAGTTTCTTTACCAGTTCAGTGGGAGCAAACAAGCACTGATAATAATTCTCCCAGTCCGCAGCAGAGATTGGTATGCTTCCCATATAAACACAGTTGTTGTGAGGTTCGATATTTCTCCTTGTGGGTTGCAGGACTTGTTGTTGCTCCTCTATATCTCAGTTGCCAGTGTGCCTCTGCTCTTGCTCCAAGAATGACTTTTTTTTCCCAATGGGCAGGTACTCTGGCTTAAGTCTATAAATGTAGATTTATGTCCAATTTTGGAGGGGCGTAGCTGAGGATTCATCTTGTGAAAAGATGTTGTGGGAACTTCTAAATCAAATGAGGATGGAAGCTGGATTATATCCTTAGTGTTTGTCAGTTTAGGGGGCACTGTGTGATGAAGCCCTTTGTCTTTCAGCTGTTTCTCAGAGGCTGGGTCAGTCAGTGCAGTTACCCCATTGTCAGCCTGTGTGACAGTACCTTTTTTTACTATTGAGGTAAAGGCAGATTGTTGATTAAATATATTGTCACAAGGGTGCGTGATTAGTGGAGCCAAATTAAATAGAGGCTTTGCTGTAGATCAAGGGTGTCAAACTGCCGGCCCATGGGCCGGAGCATCACGGAGAAAACACGCCCATCCCATTTTCAGCAATGGGAAAAAGTTCCGATACGTCGCACGATGTCACGTGACGTCGCGAGTTTGACATGCCTGCTGTAGATTGAGTAGTTGTCAGTGCCTCTTTTAGGTCATCCAATCTTTGAATGATATTAACTTGCTCAGGTTCCGGCAATGCACTGAATAGGTCAATCAGCATTTCCTCTGGCACATCCTCAGCAGTTCCTGCAGCTGTTGGTAACACAGTTTATATATTGCTCCTTTGCCTTCTCAGGGTCAGTTCAGTTGCAGCAGCCTCAGGCTTAGTAGTGTGAGGGCTGTTGCAGCCTGGATTTAAAGTGATGGTTCCCTCTTGGTGACGCTGTTTCAGGAGTGGGCACACTTTATCTGAGCAAAAAACCCTTATTGGAAATATTGAAAAGGTGCTCAGAAAGGGCTTCATTCTGAAGAGCATGGAGGGAATTGTGGGCTGCTTGAATGATAGGAGACTTCTCATACATTGCGTTCTTGCTGGCAGCCATGTAGTAGATCTATCAGAGTGAATTCAGTAGATCCATCAGAGTGAATTCACAACGAAGCAGCTGGCTCAGGGACAGCCTAACAGCTTCTCTATTACTCCAACACTCTCTATTCACTCTCTTGTCATAAATTTGCTAAGTCACCTGGTTAGTTTGCAGACTGTAGTTATATTGGTCATCTCTTAGGCCTTTGCCTGATTGAGTGTTTTCTCTATGAGTGTTCAAATTTTTGGAATGAAGACAAGGTCCTTCTCTACTTTCATTTTCTGAATTAGCCATCCCATGTCTATCCATGGTTGTCTTCCCAAGTCCTTCTACAGTATTTGGGTGGCTCCTAACAAACTTTGCAAAAGATTCTTTCAGGCAGTCGACCTTATTTATGACAATTGACAAAAGATCATATATTGAATTTACAGTTTGAGCTGTAAGCAAACATTGTCTAGAGAGGAAGTCTGTCACATTTTCCCCCTTTAAATTTGTTACATCTCCCTCCTGTGCAAAAAAGGCTGTTGCTGGGTTCCAAGGAGGGGAGCCATTCTCCGAGAGGGAGGAGGACAGCTCTACATGCTGTATGCTCTCCAGTTCGGTTTGTAAGTCTCATTCCAATGAGTCGCATAAATTAAATTTATCTGATAAGGTGCCTGCGAATGAGTTACTAACTGAAACAGACTGTCTGTTTGCAATATAATCTTCCATTTTCTGCTGCTTCAATGGCTTGGATAAACTCTCTGCAGCAGAGTGCTGTCTCTTCCTCCTTTTCCCCATTCAAGTTTGTTAAAACAGGTTTAAAAATGTTTAAAACTAGGTTTAAAAAGGTTAGAATGGGTTAAAAATGGATTTAAAAGGTTTAAAAAGGTTAAAATAAATTAAAAAGGGGTAGGTTAAAAATACAATATTAAAAGAGGTTAAAAAGTTAAAATAAAAATAAAGTAAAATAAAATAAAGCTTTTACTTTTGGAGGAGCTCTTTACAGCCTTTGCTGCCTGTCCACCATCTTGGCTCCTCCCCACCAGAACCTTAATTAATTATTACATATCTTGGCAACATCTATGAACCCGCCCGCCCCCCCAAGATTTGATGATCTTGTGAAATTTCAGCTGTTGGGATGAAAGGGTTTTATACCTGTCTCATTGTGCAAGAATCCATAATGTTTGCCAATAACTGAAGTAGTGCTGTGCCACATTCAGCAAATCATTGTTGAGCAGACCACAATGTAATGAAATCTGAGAATTGTATGAATCACATTTTAATCTTCAATAGCTTCCCAGGTGAATTGTTTCTTATTGTGGTGAATATGGTATTCTGATTAAGACAATGAAGATGAAGTTTTAACATATGCTGTATTAATAGATGAATGTCTATCTTATGTAAGCCTATGGCAACATTTACAACTACATTGGTTAACAACTTTGGACTAGTGACATGTTCAACTTCTTTATTCCACTCATTTTTAGCATCAAATTGATTTATTGATAACAATAACTTCGATACACTTGCGATGCTGGAACAATTTGTTAAATCCTTTAAATCTAACTTCCTGCTATTTTTATATATATTTGTTATCAATAAATCAATTTGATGCTAAAAATGAGTGGAATAAAGAATTAGAGGTTTCAATATTGTGTAGACAATAAGAAAGCAATTGCAGCAAAAGTGTCAGTGGATCTTAAACTATGAAGTGTTGTACAACAAAAATATTTAGAATTTATTGGTACATTTATACAGACAAAATTTGTTCAAGACAGCATTTTGTGGGATATATATATATATATATATGTGTGTGTGTGTGTGTGTGTGTGTGTGTGTGTGTGTGTGTGTAAATTACTAACAAAGAATTAAAGGGAAACTGAGATGCATTTCTGACTCCTTAGTCGTATATATATATAATAAGGGATCATATTCTTTAAAATATGTTTTTACAATGTCCTATACTAAATTTTGGAAATAAGTAGTGGATTGTGTAAGTATGATTGTGTAAGAAAAGCTTTTCAGAGAATAATATTCTCAATCAGTCAAAATAGAACTGGAAGGGACCTTGGAGGTCTTCTAATCCAAACCCCTGTTCAAGCAGGAGACCCTATACCATTTGAGACAGGTGGCTGTCCAGTCTTTTCTTAAAACTCTCCATTGATGATGTACCTACAACTTATGAAGACAAGCTGTTCCACTGGTTAATTGTCTTCACTTTTAGGAAGTTTCTCCTTAATTCCAGGTTGCTTCTCTCCTTGATAAGTTTCCATCCATTGTTTCTTGTCTTGCCTTCTGGTGCTTTGGAAAATAAATTGTAGCCCTCTTTTTGTGGCAGCCCCTCAACTACTGGAATACTGCTATCCAGGACTGGCCTATTCCTGCCTGTCTTTTCATTCAGTGACACCTTGTTGAGGCTGTGGCTTCAGCATCACACAACAGACCCAACATTTCATAAAGCCTGTATTGAAGGCTACTCACCATGGGCTGTTGAGATTTGGCATTAGTTGACTAAGCATCACAATTAAGATCTAAAGACTGCAGGGTTGCTTGCCCACCTCCTAGAGTTTTGAAGCAACCTAGTTTTGGCAGATCTTATTAGCTACCATCTAGATCTAATAGTGGATTTAATTCTTAAATGGACCTTTTGCATTATTATGAAGATATGAAAAGCTAGTAAGTGGTTTGCCTTCAACAGTCAACCAAACCAAGTGGCTAAAATGCTTCTGTACAATTATGGTCTTCACATGTACAGGAATTTTAGATTCTGAGCCAAAGCAATATTCAAGCTCAAGGGTTCCCAAGCAGGGGTGCTTATACCTCTTGGTGGTGCGAGACAATATTTCAGGGGGTGCAAAAACTCGGGTTTAGAAGTTTCAAAATTATAGTGTATATGCATAATTTGTTATTTTGAACTTTTGTAAGGGGTGCTAGAATATATCAGAAGCATTCTAGGGGTGCGGGGTACAGAAAAGGCTGGAAGCTGCTGTTCTAACTTTTAAAATGCTGTCTCATTAGAGCTAGTGATTTAGCTAAAGACACTCGCACCCATAACAAGACTTCAGCATCAAAAGCTGTGAATGGAACCAAAAGGTGAACACCACTGATCTATCAACAACTCCCCACGTATTTAAATGGTTTCCAATGTGTCAAGAATTCCTAAAACAAATGGAAGAAATTCCCCTATACCAGTCATATTAGCACATAGTTTTAAACTGAACAGTATATAAATCTCTTGATGTACATCCCTACTAAATGGAGCTTGTCAATCAGGCAATGTAAATAAATTGTTTGTGCCCTTATTATGGCCAAAGGCCTGCTATTGCAGCTCTGGAAAAATAAATCCTCCTTTCACTCAATGAATTGAAGACTGATTATACTTGGCACCTATAAGTGGATTCTCTAGAGACTCTAATCTTTGTATGGATAATGAAAAATGGAACTCATTTATACAAAATATTGTTGTTAGTTACGAAGTCGTGTCTGATCCATCACGACCCCATGGACAACGTTCCTCCAGGCTTTCCTGTCCTCTACCTTTCCTGTCCTCTTCTGGAGTCCATTTAAGCTCACACCTACTGCTTCAGTGACTCCATCCAGCCACCTCATTCTCTGTCGTCCCCTTCTTCTATTGCCCTCAATCTTTCCCAGCATTAGGCTCTTCTCCAGTAAGTCCTTCCTTCTCATTAGGTGGCCAAAGTATTTGAGTTTTAGCTTCAGGATCTGGCCTTCTAAAGAGCAGTCAGGGTTGATCTCCTCTAGGACTGACCGGTTTGATCACCTTGCAGTCCAAGGGACTCGCAGGAGTCTTCTCCAGCACCATAGTTCAAAGGCTTTAATTCTTTGGCGCTCAGCCTTTCTTATCGTCCAACTTTCACTGCCATACATTGCAACTGGGAAAACCATGGCCTTGACTATACGCACTTTTGTTGTCAGGGTGACTTCTCTGCTTTTTAGTATGCTGGCTAGATTTGCAATAGCTTTTCTCCCCAGGAGCAAGTGTCTTTTAATTTCTTGGCTGCAGTCCCCATTTGCAGTGATCTTAAGCTTATGTATACAAATTACATTAGCTTAAAAAGAATGCTAGTTATATGTGTGTATTAGAAATAAATATATATGTACTTTAATAAGATGTATATTGAGATGTATATTTAGAATTAGATATTACACCTTGTTTCTTTTTTCTTTTTTTGTTGCATTTTTTCACTTTTTAAAAATTACTTTTATGTCAGTGTGTGTTTTAGAATTTATGTGTTTGCATAATTATTTTAGCATTATGTTCCTTTTCTTTTTCTGTTACCATATTAAAAACAATAAAAATAAATAATTATAAATGTGGTATTTCGCAAATGATGCATGAATCACTGTTTTAGACAGAAAGGACACACTGGTTACTTGGCCAGAGACAATTGTGAATATGTAAATGGACTTTCCTATATCTGAATCCTCTTCTAAATACTTTAAAACAAAGTTCATTATGGCATGTTTGACAAACTATAATTAAAAGACTAGCTTAGCAATACAAGCAGACCAGAACATGATTGGTTCAAGACAATCTGGTTTGAAAACCTTTGCTTCACATTATATGCTAAGCAAGCTTAGTTTGCTGAGAAAGATTGAAACGCAGCATCAGGTGTCCTAGGCCAAGAGATTTGGTAAGTTTGCATTTCTTTTTCAAATGCTGTGGAACTGCTTACCCATTCTTCAACAGAATACAAATGTAGTCAGTTTCTCTTTCCCAAACAAAGCTTTATTTGTAATATTTGCTTTTTCAGAGGATTTGCTTCTCTCTATTTCGAGTGTTTAACTAAGAAGCTTCCTCCCAGTACCTGATCATTTACTGTTATGTATGGTGCCATTCTCCTGTATCTAGGAGCTCTAAGCAAACACACAGCACTAGTCTGCAAACAAAAGTATTATTTCTCTTGTAGATAAGAATGGAGAACTATGATGCAGTAGCTGAGTATTGAACAATATGGGAATGCCAGACTATGCCAATCTAAAACTCATTTCTCTGGTTATTAAAAACTATTGAAGATATTACAGAACATCCCAATAATAACATTTTAAAAGAATCCCTGTCATGGAAGTATTAGCTGGATTATAAATGTTTGATGAAACTGATGTGTCCATCTCTTGCTTTTTCTCAATCCTGTAGTCTGAGTATAAGACTGGGTTCATATGACATGCACAGTCATACAGTAATTTGTTTTCCCGTGGATAGTGAATAAATCACTATTGGCAGGTTTTATATTATATACTATAACAAAAAAGCCCCACATACTTTAGCACTATATCTAGATCAAGCCTAAGAGTACCCAGGGTGCTTAAGCATGAATAAGCCATAACAAATGGATTCGTGCAGTATGCCATCTTACGTAGAGTTAATGGAAAGTTTCGGTACCTAGGTAGGAAGTGTATTCTTCCTTTGTAAGGCTAAAATGATTGTTTTGCTTCTGTTTTGTTAGTTTTGTTGTGAGTCACCTAGGATAATTATAGGTAGACAATGGTATACATTCTTTGAATAAATATTGTATGCTAAAAGTAGATTAAACTATATTGTGACTTAGCATATTTTTTTCAGGATTCATCAGGGTTCATCTCCCCAGTTTAACCTTATTTAGCCATCCATGATAGACATCATTTTGGCTGGGTTCACCCGATATGCTAAATGTGTGCCCTAATGTGGCTAAGTTTAAAACATTCTAGGTATTGGGGTTTAATTAATAAACAATGATTAATATAATAATTTTATGAGAACATCCTGCATGATAGTTGGGTTAGATAGAGCTACAAAAGAGAGTTTTCTGTATTTTTTTTTCCTGCCAACTGGTAATTATTGAGATTTTTTTGCAGCCCTGATCTGACCAGTCCTCATTTATTCAAGGTACAAGTTTTGAGGTTTTTTATCTTTTTTCTTACTGCTAGAGTTTGCATAGAATACGAAGCCCTGTTATTAATGCGATGTATAATCTTAGCCAATGATTAGAAGTGTTATTTCATTATTCATCAGGTATTATTTGAATAGGATGTACATTATAGTAAGTAAAATTCAAACCATCTGTTTTTGTACCTTAACATAATTTGTGAATCTAGACATTTTTAAAGGTTCTTGACGTCAATTATGTTGATGCTTTCCACCACTTCCATTGTATTTTTGATATTTTGTAAATATGCCGTGATCACTTTTGGGTTTTTTTGTTTAGATAATATCAGTACTGCTCTCAAATCTCAGTGGTGGATGCCACTAAAAAGGGAATGAAAATGGAATCATAAAGAACACGGGACAGCCTGTCTTGGAGAATCTTAAGACTTGCAGAAGAGCAAAACAAATGAAATCCACTCTAAATCCAATATCAACAAAGCAACCTATTTTTCCCCACAATAAGAGCAGTTCCATGAAGATTATACATTCTTAGTAGTATGTAATGTTGACCAATGACTGGGAAAGAAAAAAGAGAAACCAAGAATGAGGAATGAAGTAACCTGCAGGAGAGGCCTGGATTACTGTGTGGAACCATAATGTTTCTCTTCAGGATACTAGAATTCTGCAACAATTTATTGTGGCTTCCACTTGTTTTGTAATTAGATTTTTTGTGGCATCAGTGCTCATCCATTTTATTAATCAGGAGTTCTTTTTAGAATTTTAATAAAGGTTTCTAACCATTTAGAACAACTAGCAGTACACCAGAGGCTTATAACTGTTTATCCTTTTGGGGCTAGATAAACAGGCTATGAGGCAGAGTTTTCAAAGAAAATTCATGCCAATTTTCTTTCTTTTAATGTTTTTTTAAGGTGAGAAAGAACTGCAAGAGCATCTCTCTTCCCACTAAAACAAAGTTACAATGTTTGTTCTAATATATTATGCAAGGTTTCTATTTTTCAAATAACCAAGTGAGTGGATGAGTTTAATTTCTCCTTCAAACACAATGTGTTATTGTATCCTTCAAAACATTCATTCAGACTGCTTTGATAAGCTATTTTTTTATACTTCATTAGGAGAATCATGTCTAGTCTCTTGTAAGAACTTCTTCTTGCAGTAAGAGGAAACTTAATATCTCACAGTCAGTAAAATTCCAAATTGTCATGCTTCCTTAACTGAACATTCAGAAAACCTGAGTCCAAAAGATGCAATCCAAATTGGTAGTCCAAATTATGATTATGATATGAAAATTATGCATATCAATTAGCTAGAACCCATCAATAAAAAGGGCAACAATCCAATCCCAAGGTTATATTTCAAGAAAAATAATGTACCATGCCAAGATGGGGCTTACAACTGTGCTACCTATATATTTGTACATAATTTGATTGTTAATGAGCAAATGAAATATTGGACATGTCTGCCATGGATTTTCTGAGATTTGTAACATGTAAAAACCCAGCTTATAATAAAGGTGCCCACTTTGACATGATTATGCTACGCAATACAGATTTAATGATTATGTTGACCCAAATCCAGGTAGAAATATCAGAACTCACACTCTTATCTAATAGTGCATTGGCACTGTTACCTTTATCATACCATATATGGAAAGGCAGGAATGGGAAGACAGGTGTAAATCATTTCTACCCTGTATTGTATTGTGATTATGTGCCATCAAGTTGTTTTTGACTCCTAGTGACAAGGTAGGCATTTCCCCCCCCATGATGATCTATCCCTAACTTGGCATTAGAACCTTTTCCAGAAGGTTAGATCTTTACTTAATGTGTTTGAAGTAGGATAAGTAAGCTAGTCATATATGCCTCTAGTGAGAACTCTGGGTTGACTTGCTTAATATACATAACTGGTTCATTTTCTTGACTGTCCAGTTATTTTCAGAATTTTTTTGCAACACCCATATTCAAAGGGGTCAATACTTTTTCTATCCTGCCTCTCTAGAGTCCAACTTTTGCTTCCTTATAATACCACAGGAAATACCATGGCTTGCATGAATCTGATTTTTGTAACTATAGATTGTACTGTGAGGTACTGATAATTATAACCAAGAGATATTTAGTGCACCAGGTATTTCACAGAGTAACAGAGGCAGAAAATAAATTTCTGTTTCATGGATTTTAAAGATTATAATGAACTAGTTTGCATATTCTCTTAAGGTTCATTGAATAACTCAAAGATGGCTACAATAGCATAATATTTATTTATTTATTTATTTATTTATTTATTTATTTATTTATTTATTTATTTATTTATTATTGGGACTTATATGCCGCCCTATCTCCCGAAGGACTCAGGGCAGCTAACAACAATAACATACAATAAATACAGAAGTTAAAATAAAAAATAAAATTAAAGGCCCCTGTACAATAAATTAAAATTTAAAGTTAAAATAAATTAAAAATTAGAGTTAAAAATTAAAAACATAATTAAAATCCCTGTCAGTTCAGGTCAGCCAGATGGAAAAGGAGTGTTTTGAGGCCGTGGCGAAAGAACTGGAGATCTGGGGCCATCCGAAGCTCAGGGGGGAGTTGGTTCCATAGGGCTGGCGCTCCCACAGAGAAGGCTCTCCCCCTGGGGGTCGCCAGCCGACATTGTCTAGCCGACGGTACCCTGAGGAGGCCTTCTCTGTGTGAGCGTACTGGGCGATGGGAAATCGTTCCCGGCAGCAGATGGTCCTGCAAGTATCCCGGGCCTAAGCCATGTAGGGATTTAAAGGTAAGTACCAGCACCTTAAATCTCACCCGGAGGACAACCGGTAACCAATGCAGCTCACACAGGAGGGGTGTAATATGGGAGTATCGGGGTGCTCTCATCACTACCCTCGCAGCCACACTCTGCACCAGCTGAAGCCTCCGGGTGGTCTTCAAGGGCAGCCCCATGTAGAGAGCATTGCAGTAATCTATACGGGAGGTAACGAGTGCGTGGGTGACTGTACGTAGGGCATCTCGGTCCAGAAAGGGGTGCAACTGGCATACCAGGCAAACCTGGGCAAATGCCCCCCTAGCCACGACTCCAATATAATCATCAAAACTGAGTCGTGAATCCAGGAGGACGCCTAGATTGCGTGCTCTATCAACAGGAGGTAACATCTCTCCTCCTATAACCAAAGATGGAACCTCTTGGACTAAACGAGATGCCGGTACGTAAAGCCACTCAGTCTTGGCTGGGTTGAGCCGGAGCCTGTTCTTTCCCATCCAAATCTGTACCGCTTCCAGGCAACGGGACATCACATCGAGGGCATCACTGGGTTGGCTCGGGGTGGAGATGAAAAGCTGGTTATCATCAGCATATTGATGATACCTCACCCCGAAGCCACGGATGATCTCTCCCAGCGGCTTCATATAGATGTTGAACAGGAGAGGCGAGAGTACTGACCCCTGAGGCACCCCACAACTAAGGGGCCTAGGGGTTGACCTCTGCCCCCCTGCCAACACCGTCTGCAAACGGCCTGAGAGGTAGGAGGAGAACCACTGCAAAATGGTGCCTCCCACTCCCAACCCCTCAAGACGACGCAGCAAGATACCGTGGTATGCTAAGCCCCAAACCACACGTTTTACACCATATGGTTGGCTTATATACATTGAACCAAAATCAATAAGTCACTGATTGTGAGTCACTGCTACACTGGGCTTGTTAAGAATTTCTGTTAGAGCAGGGCAGACTTTACAGAAAAGAATTAATGGATACACATTTGGCATCAACACTCAAAGTAGGGAAGACATAATATCAGAGTATTTTAACCTCTCAAAACCTCTTTTACAGATAGTAAGACAGTTATTTTAGAACAATAAAATTACACCAGCATTGTCTAATGAGCCAGAGACTAGTCACGAGGGAAATCACCTACATCAAAAAGTTTCAGGCTCTTAGAAGGTCTTAGCAAATACAATGTATATTTTTAACATATTACAATTGCTAATTATTAAGGTACCTATAATCTGTCTCATACGTAACCTGTATTGTCTCATCCCAATTTAAATCTTGTATAATTTTAAGTACTCGGTGCTTCTGATGAAGTGGGCTACAGTTGAATACAAATCACTTTATCTGCATTCCCCATCTCAACACAACAAAAACTATGAGTTGATTTTCGACAATCATGTTTAAGGGATCTCTGAAAGCCACAAAA